>NW_007727116.1:680645-692471 GCF_000696425.1 Galeopterus variegatus | reverse complement strand
ATATATATATGTGACCTTTGCCTTAAACTTTAAAAATTTCTTCTACGTATGTTTTACAATGAACAAGATATACACCTCAATAGTACATGAATATTTTAAAACTCTCTTTCTCTCTTTCTGCTTATCAGTTTTTATGGACTGGATACACAATCAGTGTTTGAATAGAAATCCATTTGAAAACATCCAGAAGCTAAGTTAACCTACATGGTGACAATGTCAGCCCGAGAGCAAGAGGGGAAGAGAGTCCACAGGTGTGAGGAGCTGGCGGGTGGGACAGGCTGGACCTGTTCCCTGACAGCTGTTCACTGGCTGTGCTGTGCGAGGGTGATGGAAAGGGAGGGAAGGTGCCTGCCGTAAGGACAGCTTCATGGTGTCACCACATGACATTCGGTGCATGGCACTTTCCACTTTGAGGCCTCCTCAGGAGACTTGAACCAAAGGTTTGAATGGCTTTTCCATGCTTTTAGGATAACTGACTTGTGACTGTCTGAGGTTACAGTGAGCTAGGACTGTCATGACGAGGCCTAGCTGCCTCTGGGTTATAGGGCATCACACGTCTTTCCACAGAAAACTCTGGTCCCAACAACCCAAATAGCCAAGAAGAACAGCTCACCAGAGTGTTCACAGGAACAAATCTACTAGCCTATAAATTGCTAATTTAGTGAATATGTATAAATATAAAAATAGGAACTAATAAATATAACAATTTTAGTTTGCTCAACGTCAAAGTAATTTGAGAAGGAAGTGGTGCTTCAAAGGTGGATCAGGTTGGATTGGGAGGGCAAAATGCAAAACCATCCGATCAGAATGCGGTTGCACTTTGAGCCTCAGAAATGGGTCGGCAGAAGGGAACCATCTGTGTCTGCCCTACAAGCAAGTGGGAAACAGAAAATTGCAAGGTGCCCATTGCCCAGTCACCTCACTTGAATCCCTAGAACTGTGCCAGACGCTTTTCCAGCAACTAGGCCACATAAGAGCCACATCCAGCTACCTGTGGGAGTTACCATGGACCTTCCCACCACAGCCCTGGAGACACACGGTCCACCCTCCACATCCATGGAAGACTGTTTCCAGGAACCCTGCAGACGCCCAAACCAGCAGATGCTCAACTCCCTTATCAGCCTTCCATATCCACGGGTTCCATATCCATGGATACAAGGGCTACTGTACAGCCTTTCAGAAATGGAGGAGGTATGTAAGGAGCCCTTTAAGGCAAGCAGAAAGGTGGAAAGATATGGAGGTCAAAGGTGGAGGATGTCATAAGGAACTCTGGGTGTGATATTTTAAGGTGAAAGAACTGAATTGCCAAGACTCTTAAATCATTAAGTAAGGTTTCAAGAGAAGCGTACAGGGATTTCCAACATGAGGAATCAGGAGTAGAGAAAGATGCTATGAATTATATGAAAATCTACATGTGCACCTGAGGAGTGTATATGAGCAACAAGCTAGGAATCAAGATATTAAAAAACATTTTTTTTCATAGATAGTTTGAAAATAAAATTGTAACTTTAGGTATCGCAGCTTCTCAGCCTTTGCAGAAACAATGTGCACCTGAGGAGTGTATATGAGCAACAAGCTAGGAATCAAGATATTAAAAAACATTTTTTTTTCATAGATACTTTGAAAATAAAATTGTAACTTTAGGTATCGCAGCTTCTCAGCCTTTGCAGAAACAATGTGCTCCACTAAATGCTTTCAGTTTGACCATCGTATTTATTTGCTGGGGCTGCCAGAGCAAAGGACCACAGCTGGGAGGCTTAAACAACAGAAATTTAGTTTCTCACGGTTCTGGAAGCTAGCAGTCTGGGGGCAAGATGTCAATAGCGTTGGTTCCTTCTGAGGGCTGTGAGGGAGATCAGTTCATGCTCTCTCCGTGCTCTGACGGCTGCTGCCAGCTCTGGTGCTCCTTGTAGGTGGCAGCCCCCCGCGTCTCCAGCTCGAACACCTGCCTTCATGTCTGAATGTGTCTGCTTGTGTCCAAATTTCCCCCTTTTTTAAGAACACTGAATGTATTGGATTAGGGGCCTACCCTGTATGAGCTCATTTTAACTAATTATATTTGCAATGACCCTATTTCCAAATAATGTCAGATTCTGAGATATGGGGAGTTAGGACTTCAACACAGGAATCTGGGGGGACACAATTCAACCCATACCAAGCATCACTTTGTAAAAGTAAAAATCTGCCTTTCTCATTTCTTTTAAAAGAGTGGCTTCGGTAAAGGAGGATGGCAGAGGTCGCAATTCTGTGATGCTGTCGAGGAATCGCATCATCTCCTAACTGCCCCATACGCAGTCGCCATCCTGTGCCCGAACATGGTCCTCCATGGGTAGAAACCGACCAGAAATATTCTGAGGCAAGCATCGGCGACATACTTTGCATTCCTGTACCTGTCCTTCACAAAGTCTCCCCACCGCTGGCTTTTCCTTTCCATGTGTGGCACCCTTTGCTGTTCTAAAGCTACAGATTAGAGATTTCAGACCAGGCAACACTTCTTAGTGTCTGAACCATCTGTGAAATATCTTCCCAAGTGAACACTGAAAGGAAGCACTTTAAAGGTCTTATTTTAATAAGATTTTCATTCTGAACATGCTAAGAGTGGGAATTTTTTTTATTCTTGCTCTTTACCTCTTCTCATGCTCAATGTGAATAAAGAAGTCGCCTTTCCCTCAGAACACAGTCACTAGAAATGGGACACTTAGGCAGTCGTAAATCCTTACTGTAGGTGATAAACAGAAAGTATTCCAATGCATTTCACAACCTGTGAGGGTGGAAATCTTCCACAATCATCAAGTGTGGCTTTTGATATTCATGTGAAAGAGTTTGAATAACAAGGAAGGCCTTGGTAACAGCCAGCTCAGGCTCCAGGAGAGAGGGGGGTGACTCAGCTTCCATATGTAATTTCCAGAAAGAAATTACAAATAGAAAATGTGAATTGATCTGAAATTTCTGAACCTACAAAAGTCTTCCCGGAAGATTAAAATAACCCGATCTAAATCTAGTCCAGAGAGAGAGATTGGTGGAGGATACTTTAAAAATGTATTTATGTCTGAAATGTAATTTATGTCTGAACCCCTATTTATGTCTAGCTCCGTTTGCTCTCAAATTCCCCAGAATTTGAATCAGCACAAGCTCCTGTATGGTTTCTACAAAAAGAGGCAGGTTCTGTCACTGCTCTCAAGATAAGTCAACCTACAGAAGGGGCAGAAGGTCTCTTGCTCAGTGTGGCATTTGAAATCAAAAGGCAACGTGGTGGCAAGTGTTTAATTATCTTCCTTCTTACAATTGAACTTGTTAATGGATAAGACATCCTGCCTCCACCCCTTATTCTAATTGTGATAAAACATATGAAGGAACCCAGGAAATTTCATCTGAAACTATGAGATCCTGGTATAATGAATGTTTTAAATGAACGGCCCTTAGAGAACAGCAGCTGCTGGAAGAGCTCCCTCCTCTGCAGAGAACCTGGGCCGAGGAAAATAACTGCTTCCCGTTGTCGCATTGCCTATCGCGGGACAGGCGACGGAGGAATGCAGCCACACCTGGAGGACCTTCCTACTTTCATGTCTGTCTGCAGTTTAATCTCCCAAGAAAATCATTTACAAGTTGATTTTTGTTTCCTGTTGCCCCTTGAAAGAATTAGCCACCTTCCACAGGCCCCTCCCCTCTGCCTCTCAGTCCTCTGTCATTTCCCCCAAATACAAAGCACAACATGAAGCTGTTCCCTCATCTGCCAGACCACCGAGGAGGAAGGCAGTCACCCCTAGTCCTTTCCCTGAATTCACATCAACCTAACTCCTATTACAGGAGGAAAGACTGGAATCTGCCAGTCCCCCTGGGCAAGCTCCTGACACAGACCACTGTCTTCTGTCCCAGTCCCTCAGTATTTTAAGGAAATCACTTACCAGTCCTTGACTGCCCGGGCCATTGTATGTTCCCCCAGACCCATTGAGACCCCTCCCTAAGAATCACTTACTCCTTCCCCGCCTCCCTCCCCCCTATGAAGAGGGGTAGAGAAGCTTCTGTTCCCCCACTGGGAGTAGGGTAAACACTGTCCTGTGATTTTCCCCTGTGCATATTACATAAAATGTGTTATCCTTTTTTTCTTATTAATCTGTCCTATTAAAACTTATTTTCAGTTGATTCTTCAGTGAACCTTCACAGGTCAGAGGGAAAGTTTATCTCACGGCCCCTACACATACATAACATAAAATTTACCCATAAAATTTCAACCATTTTAAGTGTACAATTCAGTGGCCTTAAGTGCACTCAGCAGTATTGGGCAGCATCACCACTATCCATTCCCAGAACTTTGTCATCATCCCAAACAAACTCTCCACTTCCTCTTTAATCCCAAAGACACAAGTGTGCAAACTGCCTTCCTCTGTCCTCTCCGGCTCCACACACGCTTCAGCCTGGCGGTGCTGTCCTCCGAGGAGCAACGACACTGAGGACAGGCGGTGACCCACAAGTGCACAACTGTCCTAGCTAAGGTTCCACGACTGCATGGGACCGGGCCGGGCTGCACTACACAGACATGGAGAACACACTCGGACCTTCCGCCGGGACTTTTCCAGGAACCTTGCCTCGTCCACGTGTCCTGCTCGTCATGTGCTGAGATGAGTGCTCAATTAATTTAAACGATGCCATAAACGAGATTACCGGAAAATGAAATGGACCAGTCTGCTTTCACTCTCAGGGGTTCACGGCCACGGGCATGAGATAAACAAATAGCATTAAGGATGAAAAATGACTCCCTCCTTTTGGTCATCTGTCTGGACTGTGCTTTTCCAATGGCTTGTTTATTTAGGAGGCAGCAGTAAATCTCTGAAATTAGAAGGGATGGCACGAGCAGGGCAGAGCGTGGCGGTCCCTGGCTCTGGCTTCCTTGGCCACTTCAGCTTTCCAGCCCTAGGCAGTGGGAACAGCTAGCACGGCTCCTGCCCCTGGCGTGAGGAGAGGGCTATGCACAATAAGACTTTCTAAAACCACTCAGGGCTATTTCTAGAGTAAAGAATCAGCTCAGACAAGATGCCAGCTGCCTCTGTGCCACTGCCACTCGGGGATCTTGTCACCATCAGGTACCCAAGACCACCCGATAACACGTATTTCTGTCTTGGGTAGCTCCTCTGCTGTGATAATATGCTAGGCCTTTTCCATTCATCTCTGTGAGATAAGTTAAATGGCCAGGGATTGTAAGTCATAGTTCACATTCCTGATGGGGAAATTGAGGCTTGGTGCATTAAATGACTAACTCTAAAATAACCAATTAGCTAAACCCACAAACCCTACCTATTGGTCAGTTTATAGATGCTCCCTTCCCAGGAGGCAGGGCACTGGAAGACTAAAACCCGGGACTGACTATGGTGAGAACCAGCGGAGGCAGTAATCAGGAAGCCCGAGACTATGGAACCAGAAACTGGATGCAATACTCTAAATATTAGAATTCCAGAATTAGAGACAGCCTGAAGGATTGTAATCAGGAAGCCCGAGACTATGGAACCAGAAACTGGATGCAATACTCTAAATATTAGAATTCCAGAATTAGAGACAGCCCGAAGGATTTTTTAGATCAGTGAACCTCAAATAATTTGTGCTGGTTAATATACAGATTCCAGGCTCTCCCCTGACCTGTTATTACAGAATTTCTTGGAGATGGCACCTGGGTTATTTTGGTGCTCTAGGAAACAGTGAATACATTGATCAAATTTCCATGTTTTTAGATCAGTGAACCTCAAATAATTTGTGCTGGTTAATATACAGATTCCAGGCTCTCCCGTGACCTGTTAATACAGAATTTCTTGGAGATGGCACCTGGGTTATTTTGGTGCTCTAGGAAACAGTGAATACATTGATCAAATTTCCATACAGACTGAGATAAGAGGGGAACAGATATTTACTGAGTTTCAAAACCCCTTCCCCAAGGCTTGTTAAAATATAACTGTTAGCTTTGTTTAAAACTTATTATCTTCCCATTCTTTCTTTTCCCATAATTGTAAAAATTAAGTTACAGATTAACCTTAAGGCCCCTTTAGGAGTCACACACAAGACGCTCCTAGAACTAACCTCTCTCATGACCACTGTAAAAACGCCAGAAATCATCAAAGCAAGATGCCTACATCAAATGAGGAACTGCTTGCCTATAAAAATCCTTCTCCAACTTCCCTTGGAGAGACAGTTTCTCTATTGCTAGCTCCCTTATGTATAAGTCTATCTCTTTTTAATAAAGTGTTTCTTGCCTTAAATTATGCTGGGTACTTTGTTCATTTCAATGACATTGAGACCCAGGGGCCTAATTAAGTAACAATTATAGAACAGTCCATTTCGAGGCTTGCTAAAAAAGTAGATTGGGGCTAGTGCATGGAGATCCTTTAAGCTAAAGAATTTGGATTTCATTTTCCAGAAGTGGGGAGTCCTTCCTTAAAAGCCCTGGACCAGAGGAATAGCTATGTAGGACAGACTGAAGCCAGGGGAGATTGGAGTCAAGGGTTCGTGTCAAGAGTAGGAGGTAATAAAATATTTACAATTCCAAAAAGTTGGAAATAATCTGTATTAGTTTCCTGTGGCTGTGGTAACAAATTACCTCGAATTTTGTGGCTTAAAACAATATACATTTACTCTCTTACAGTTCTGGAGATCAGAAGTCCAAAATCAGTTTCACTGAGCCAAAATCAAAATGGCTGTAGAGGAGATTTTGTTTCCTTGTCTTTTCCAGCTTCTAGAGCTGCATTCCTTGCATTCTTTGGCTCTTGGTGCCTTTTGAAACAAGCATTTGCTATTTTTGTGATTAAAATAAAGAGGTAGCAGTAAATGAGGGCCAGAAATAAGGCAGTGAAGATTAAAAGGGAGGGATTGGTGTGAGATAAATTGCAGAAATCAAGTCTCTAGGATTTGCCAACTGGTTGGATATCGGGAACAACAGAGAATTTAAAACCACTCCAGGCTTCCAGCTCGGATGACAGAGAATGGCTGCAGAGAATGGCTAGGCTGCTGGCAGACACTGGGCAGGAGGAGTCAGTTTGGAGAAGACAATAAGGTTTCTTTCAGATGTGCTTGTCCTTTCAAGCAAGCCTACTGCTGGTACTTGACTTTTATGCTGTGTGACATGAAACTTCTAGAGTTTCCATCTAGGCAGTCACTAGGAGGAATCTCCTTTTACAGAACCGAGACCCTTCAGCAGTTCTGAATTTCCACTTCAAAGGATCCTCTATTTCTGCACCCACAGAGCCCTTGCCTTGCAGCCTGGTTCTAATGAAATGTGGCAATGCCTTTGCTCTGGCCTCTTATCAGCCTTGGCAGTGCTGGGATTCTGTGTGAGGCTGTGAACCAGTTCCCTTGGGAAGATCTGTCACAGTTCTGCTTAGAGGTAGAGGGGGGAGGAATGGTTGACAGTGGTCTCCTTGGGACCAGACTAAGGATCTTCCCTACTGCCAGATGAACAGGGTCTACTCTCTGCCCTCCTCCTATCCCCAGACCAGGCTATAACCTCGTGCCCACCTCTTCTGCCACCCTCCACTCCTCCAACCCTCTCACATCAGCACCACAGTGGGAAAGGCAAGGGATCCAGACAGGCCTTTGGAGAGAGACCTAGGAGGGGAGTGACAGCAGAGAGTAAGGGACCTGTATGTGCAAAGAGCACCCATTCCTGGTCTCAATTTAAAACTTCTTCACAAATAGAACACTAGACTCTAAAACTGGAAAGCAGGGAGCCAGATCCTTTGATGGCATTAACTTTTCATTGAGTAACCCGTGAAAGGCCTTTTCCTCTGCAGGCCTGCATTGGACTGGATTTTCCACACTTCCTTCTAAGTCCAGTGTTCTGGCCCCTGCATGGAGCTCCACTAGAGATTAAAAGATAAACATTTATGGCCTCATCTCGAAGTGTACTTTGGTTTGCAGGAGTGTAGAAGGCTTAGTACTGGCCTCCAATGATCCCCAGAACTTGTAAATGTTATCTTATTTGGAAAAGGGGTCTTTGCAGATGCAAGTAAGGATTTTGAGTTGAGGAAACTATCCTGAATTAGCCAGGTGGGCCCTAAATGCCATCATAAGTGTCCTCATAAGAGAGAGGCAGAAGGAAATTACACACACACACACACACACACACACACACACACACACACACACACACACACACAAGATGGTATGAAGACGGAGTGGGGAAAGATTCTAAGATGCTGGCCTTGAAGATTGGAGTGAGGTGGCCACAAACCAAGGGATGCTGTCAGAAAACAGAAGCTGAAAGAGGCAAAGAACAGATTCTCCCTTAGGACCTCTGTAGAAAGCATGATCTTGTCGAAACCTTGATTTCAGCCCAGTAATACTGAGCTCAGACTTCTGGCCTCCAGAATGATGAGAGAACAAACTTCTGTTGTTTTCAACCACCAAGTTTGTGGTAATCTTTTACACAAGCCATGGGAAGTTAATACTAGAGGAAAGGTCACCTTGGGTTGTGCATCCTAGAGAGGCACTCATATGTCCCTGATAGGTCCCCTTGCCATACTCTGCATATTTTCAGCCTGCTCCTGAGACTCCTCTAATGAAAGCTTCTTTCCTAGCATGCAGTGGTGGAAAAAGCACTGAGAAAAACATCAGAAGACCTGCATGACTTTGAGCAAGTCACTCCATTTATCTGGGAAATGGTTTCCCATCTGATAAGAGCAAGGACCAAATTGCATCTCTCTCTGTCTCTTGGTAGCTAGGATAGTGCCTGGTATATCCACAGTTAGCACTCAATGTTTGCTGGATGAAAAATGAGGGAATTATTATTACATTTCCCGATCTACCTCACAAGGTTGTTCATTGTGGAACCTAAATTAGAAATGTAAAAGTATTTTGAAAGATGTAATGCAATAAACCACAGTTAGATATTATTAACCAAGATGTGTTTCTCCGAACTGTGTTCCCTGGAATGAGCAAGTTACAGCTGAGACCTGGCTGGCCAGAAGCCAAATCACCTATGAACATCCAGAGAGACATAATGTGCTCAGGACCAGAACAGAATGAGAACCCAGAGGCTGTTTCTATGATGGTAAGTTGAATTCTTTTTTTTTTTTTTTTAAAGTCTGAGCAGCTGTTCAGTCTGCATTTGACTCTTCTGAATTGCCCTACTCCCTGTACATGGTGAGGGCCAGGAAGATGAGAAATCAATTAAGCCGACATAACGAAACCCCAGGTAAAAACTCTGGACACTGAAGCTTAAGACATCTTCCTGCTTGGTGAACATATTAATGTACCAGGAGGGTCGTGCACCCCGACTCCATGAACACTGAAGCTCCAGGACTGGGACCCCTCCAGACCTTCCACTGTGCATCTCTTCATGTGGCTGTTCATTTGTATCCTTTGTAATAAAACAGTAATAAGAAGCATAGTGCTAAGCCAGGTTCTGTGAATCATTCTAGTGAGTTATCAAACTTGAAGAAGTTGTGTTTGGGGAAGCTCTAAATTTGTAGCCAAATCAGACAGAAGTGTGGGTGTCCTGGGGACCCCATGTGTGACTGGCAGCTGAAATAAGGGCAGTCTTGTTAGGACCCTTGCCCTTTAACTTGTGGGATCTGACAGTAACTCCGGTTGGTAATGGAGTTGGAGAATTGGTGTTGGAACTTAGTGCAGTATCCAATTCCTTGGATTTCTCCATTTGAAAACCAATGGTGAGGAAACAGCCATTGCTTCTGGCTGACCAGACAGGCAGGAATATGGCAGTGTGCACAGAGCACAGGGAGCCAGGCCTGTGGGTTCTTGCACTGCTTCTGCCACTTACCTGGAGTAATACCTTACCCTCCCTAGGGCCCTCACCTGCAAAATGAGGCAACTTAGCTACAAATCAGAATCACCTGAGAAGCTTTAAAAATGCAAATTCTCCCAGCCCCACTCTTCAGAATGAGAATCTTTGGGTGTGGGTCCCAGGGACCAATATAGTCTAAAAGCTCTCCCAAGTGATTCTGATGCAATTAATGGGGAGTTGACTGAATCGGGGTTGTCCCTACCTCCTGATGATAAGAACAGCCTGGGCCTCATTGTAAACCTACTAAATCAGACTCTCCACAGGAGAGACCTGGGAACTGGGATGTTTAACATGTGCTCTGGATTCTCAGCATCACAGAAGTTTGTGCAGTAAGCACTAGAGCAGTGGGTCTAAAAGTGTGATCCCAGGACCAGCATCACCAGCATCACCTGGGAACTTGTTAGAAAAGCTAAATCTCAAGCTCCACCCAATATCTACTCAATCAGGAAGTTTAGGGATGGGGTCCAGGAATCTGAGATTTAACAAGCTCTCCAGGTGATCTTGATGCATGCTCAAGTTTGAAAACCACTGACCTACAGAGCCTCTAAAGGTCCTACCAGCACTGATAATTTCAGTCTAAATCTTGCATGGGCAATTTTATTCTATACGTCCTGCAGATTCAATAAAAGAGCCTTTCTTGGCAACCACAAAGCTCAGGCTCCCTGGAGGCTCTGATGTCGTCTCATTTTCATTCTAAGGTCAATCCAACCTTTCCTACATCAAGACTGAAAGGGAGACTCAAGCACCCAAGCCAATAGTCAGGATGGAACAAACCCCTTTCCACTATTAATTGCAAATGAACTAGCTTTCCAGGAAAAAAAAAAATCTACTCTCTTCATGGGACCTCCTCAATGCAGAAGCTGCTTGGGCACTATTTTCTCCTGTAGACAGGTAAAAATATTTGCAGTGATGGAACAAACCCCTTTCCACTATTAATTGCAAATGAACTAGCTTTCCAGGAAAAAAAAAATCTACTCTCTTCATGGGACCTCCTCAATGCAGAAGCTACTTGGGCACTATTTTCTCCTGTAGACAGGTAAAAATATTTGCAGTCTTGTCTAATTGGGCCATATAGGCTCTTTAAAGCTAATAGATTCATGACTAATCCCATTTTACCAATTAAGAAATGGAGGGACTCAGAGCTAGCTATAACTTTTCCACAGTAACAGAGACAACTGTCTCTGCACACTTAGTTTGTGAAAAGCCAGACTCAGACCTTCAGATTCATCTCACTGAGCCACACTACTTCAGGTGTTCTCAGCAAAGCATGGAAGTAACAGGTCCCTGGTCTTCCAAACCCTAGGACTTAGCGTTCTCAGTGCTGTGAAGTGAATTGTGTCCCCCAAAGTCCAGGTATTACAGACTTAACCTCCACTGTGACAGTGTTAAGAGGGTGGGAAATCCTATTATAGTAACTGAAAGGTGGGGCCTTGAAGAGGCGATTAGATTGTGAAGACCATGCTCTAGTAAATGGATTAATCCATGGATTGTTTAATGGTGGTCATGGGCATGGTTCTGAGGGCTTTAAAGGAGGAGAGAGGAGTTAGCTCTGTCTCTGCTCTGCCGTTTTGCCATCTGATACCCTGCATGGCTGTAGAGTTACCACCAAGAAAAGACCCTCACCAGATGTGTTCCCCGGACTTTGGACTTCCCAGCCTCCGAAACTGTAAGAAATAAATTATGTTTCTTTATGTATTACCCAGTTTTCAGGTATTTTGTTATAAGCAACAGAAATGGACTAACACACTCAGTGTAGATTTTAGAACCATCTGTGCACACTCAGGGAATTCAGGGTCTCCTGGAACAGTGTGATCTGGATTCCTACTGGCACAGAGGAGGCAAACACAAGGAATAGGGGAGAAAATGGTTTTCTAGGCCGAGTTAATGCTCGATTAATAACAGCTCTTGCTGCAGAGCCCCCTGCCATGCGCCAGGTGCATTTTCCTCAAAATAACCCTGTAAGGTGGACATAATTATCCCAATTTTACCCAAGAGGAAATGATGCATAGGAAGGCCAAGTACACTGACCAAGTCCAAACAGT
>NW_007727116.1:679061-680343 GCF_000696425.1 Galeopterus variegatus | reverse complement strand
ACTGGTGGTTATTTCTTTCAGTCTCTAAATCCGTGAATGTTAACCTTGACAGCAAGTAAAATTGTGCAGATCTGTAAAAAATACTAATAGCTGCTGAGCGCCCTTCCACCTCCTTTCAAACAGAACCTCTGGGAGTGGAACCAGGATACTGGCTTTTTTTTTTTTTTAAACTCCCTGGGTAATAATGTTAATGTTCAGGCAGAGACACGAGCCACTCTCCTAAATGTTTAATTTGCCTCAATATAATTTAGCTTGCTAGGAATAGATACTGTTCTTTAAGCTAGTGGTGGTATTTAATTAAGCTTCTCAAACCTATGATTGAATTAAATGTAGAAGTTAGATAAGAGGGAACATGGGGAAAAGGAGAAGGGAGGGTTGAGGTTTTGTTAAATAGTTTATTTGTAGACATGCATGGAAGATCGTTGCTGGATATCAGAAATAACAGCTCATCTCAGGAACACGCCTACTCCACCCCTAGGATTTCCTAGGGCACAGTGTTACCTTAGTGTTTGAAAATGTGTGTATGTTTAAAAGGAATTAAAGCAAATTGAAAGTTAATTATTCTGAACAATATTTTACCAAAAAGAAGAATTCCCTTTAAACTTAAGTTTTCTATTTAAAGCATTTTATATCATTTTCCTAGGTTAAACATAGAAGATGACGATCTCATGGTAAGTCCTTGGGTCTTATCCAAAAGGCTTTTTAAGTAATAGCATATTCATTAAGGTCAAATATAGATCGTTAAGAAAGGTCTTTCTTTAAGGAAATCAATACCTCTCCCTCTTTAATTAAGGCTTCCTGGTATGAAACATGCTCCCAGAAATTCTAGTCCTTTTGGCCTGATTCTGTAAATGCTTATTTCCACAGAGCCTGGGAGCAACCAAGCCTCTACTTATGATCAAGGAGATTCAAGCAGTGATGAGGCCCATCGAGCCTCCGTGTCGTCTACCTCGAGGGCTTCCTCGCCTCCTTCTTCACAGGGACAACACACTGAGGTGACAGCAAGACCCAACCGCTAACTGCAGCCCCAGAAAACTGCCACCTACTCTTAAACTATTTCAAGGTGAACCAAAAAGAAGTTTATAGATATTCATATTATTCTCTGCCTAAGTATTATTTATGCCTTATTTACCTAAATGACATTTATTTAGTCTTAAAATTTCAATAATAGAATTTTTTATGATTGGAGTGAATTTTTTTTTCAATAAAGACCTTCTATACGGGCCGGCCCGGTGGCACACTGCTACAGTGCGCCACTTGGGAAGCGCAGCGGCGCTCCCGC
>NW_007727116.1:644647-678191 GCF_000696425.1 Galeopterus variegatus | reverse complement strand
CGGAAAAAAAAAAAAAAAAAAAGAAATGATAACCAGCCATTTTGCACATTCCCTGAAAAAAAGCAAAGGAAGCTTAGTTAAATTCCCACAAAAGGGGTTTAGAGAGATCTATGCGAGGAAGACTTCTTCTACTGAAACAGGTGAAACACCAAGGAGTCTCTTCTTTGAAGCTTTAAGGAGAAAGACAACATACCCCCTGTACTGAGTGGCTGGCATTAGTTATTCTTGAGGGTAGGAGAATTAGCCAAGACCTTTACAGTGACAGAAACAAAAGTAGCTCTTTTAAAAATGGGGATATCATTGGCTCACATGAATGAAAGTCCAAGGGGTGCCTGCAGGCATCGCCAGACTCGGGGGTTCAACCAGTAGCGCCAGGGGCACTCCGTCTCCTTCCATCTCTCACTCTGCTAGGCTCTATTGTCTGGAAGACTTTGTCCTGTGGCAGCAGAACGACTGCAGGTGGCTTTGAGCTTACTCAGCCCTTGAAATGCAATATCCACATCAATAAAGGATTCTGGGTGGCCTTGAGTCTGCCCCTGGACCACTCTTATCAGTCAGACTGGGTTGTGTGCCCACCCCCATGGCAGAGATAGTGTGAACCCACAACTGGCAGAACCCACAAATCATTTGGAGTGTGGCCCAGTGGGAAAGAGAGTTCCAAAGGAAAAGAGGCAGGGCAGGCAGAAAAAGTAGCATGTCTGCTGCAGGGGGTACGTTTGGACAGAATTCCTCTTGTCTTCTGCAATCACATGCTGACAACTGTGAACAAAAACTTCAACAGAATACACTGATGTCCCAATTCCCAAAGCTGACAACTAAATATATAATTTTTGGCTGAACCTCAAGTTTGGGGTATATTTTTCATTATTTCTGGTTTGGGTTTTTTTTGTTTGTTTTGTTTTTTTGAGGGGTGAGGAATGGCAAAATCGTAAGCCCCCAATGAACTAGTTAAAAAAGGAAACCAGGTATCTTTTCCCAGTCTTTGGACCACTAGTAACTTTAAGTCCATTGGCCATGACCTTCCACAAGGAATTTCCTATTGGACTTTTAATACTTCCCTCTACTGTAACCATTTTGCAGGGGCAGATGACTGTCCACCGGGGACCCTGGCCCTCTTTCTCAGAATCTAGACCTCAAACCTTCCCTGGCTCAGGAGGGGAAGAAGTCCAAGACTCCTGTCTTCTGAGGCACCAAGATGACCAACAGCGATTTTGCTCCCAAGACCAAAGACAAACACAATTGTTGACAAAACATTTGCCAAAGTATGGGTTGTTTGTCTTATCTAAAATCACATGTATCATTCAAGGTTCTGGGAAGACACAAAATTCACCTCAGGTGGTTCAAATGGAAAGATTTTATGAAGAATTATATACAGATGTGTGTACAGGATTAAGGAAATAAACCAGAGACTGAAGATATCAGGAGACTAGTAATGTTGGAGCCATTACTACCCGTAAGGACAGAGAGACAAGGAAGAAATAGAGTTACCAGAGCAGGGTGAGAGCTGGAAGGCGGAGAAAGAGGCAGGTGCTGAAGTCATGGAGGGACTTACCCTCATATGCATCCGTGTCCTGCCACTGTCTCCCTGGACCAAATCTACCTGGCAGCCAGCCAGCAATGGGCCCTCACATTGCGGTCCACAGGGCTCAGTGTCCCAGGGCACAGAGCAGGGCAGAGCAGGGCAGAGAGTGCACTGGGGGAAGGAGAGGGTGGAAGGAGGAGTATAACCAGCACACTGTGTGGGCCACCAGCAGATCCATGCAACTGTGACATCCAAACCTAGTCTCATTCCCTTTTAGAATCTTTTCTCCAGCATCAGCAAAGAGAAGACTGAATCCACACCTCTCTCTTGGCAGATGTGTGTGTGTGTGTGTGTGTGTGTGTGTGTGTGTGACAGACAGAGAGAGAGAGAGAGACAGTGGTTTTGGACTCTGAAATCAGACTGAGATTGATCTTAGTTCTACAACTCACTAGCTACATGATCTTGATAAATTATTGAATTTTGCCACACTTTAGTTTTCTCATCTATAAAATTAGGATAATAATAGTGCCCACCATAAGTGAGTTTTATGCCCATTAGATGAGATAGTCAATGTAAGGTGCTCAACACAGTGCATCACACAGAATAAGGACACAGAAAAGGCCCTCAATCAGGGCCCACTCTTTCTGAGCCATTCTTGAACAGAGAGGCTTTCCTATCTCCCTAGAGTAGGCAATCTTTAGGGCCAGTCCACTCTAAATTCAAATTCAGAGGTGAGACAAATAAGCATCTTTCAGCCTGCAAAGACTAGGGCCTGCTAAGAATCTGCAGAACACACATCGCATGTGAAATATCTGCTCTGAAGGCAATGGGGTGACATCAGGGCTCCCTCAAACAAGAGGCAGCTGATGGCTTCACAGCTACATCACTAAGAAGCCTATGCCAGTGATTTCCCCAAACAAAGAAAGTATGCTCCACAAATAACAGGAAAATACTAGCAATGATAAAATGATGTTTTTCCCTCACTAATCATTACAGAAATACATATAAAAATATCACTAAGAAGCCTATGCCAGTGATTTCCCCAAACAAAGAAAGTATGCTCCACAAATAACAGGAAATTACTAGCAATGATAAAATGATGTTTTTCCCTCACTAATCATTACAGAAATACATATAAAAATTACAATGAGATGCTGCCTCATAGCTGTTAGAATGCGCACTATCAAAACAACAGAAGATAAGTGTTGGCGAGAATGTAGAGAAATTGGAACCCTTGTGCACTGTTTGGGCGGGTCTAAAATGGTTGCAGCCAGTGTACAAAACAGTGCAGCATTTCCTCAAACAATCAAAAATAGAATTACCATATAATGCAGCAATTCTGCTTCTGAGTATGTGCCCGCAAAAAATTGAAAACAGGGTCTCAAAGAGATATTTGTACAGACAGAGATATTTGTTCATAGCAGCATGATTTACAATAGCTAAAACGTGGAAGGAACCTAAGTGACCATTGACAGATGAATGCATAAGCAAAATGTGGTATACACATACAATAGAATATCATTTAGCCTTGAAAAAAAGGAAATTCTGACATATTCTACAACATGGATCAACCTTGAGGATGTTATGCTAAGGGAAAGAAACCAGTCATAGAAGGACAAGTGATGTATTCCACTTATACGAGGTAGTTAGAGTAGTCAAAATCATCGAGAGAAAAAGTAGAATGGTGGGTGCCAGGGGCTGGGAGAGGGGAGGTTGGAGAGTTTTATTTTATGAGCACAGAGTTTCAGTTTTACAAGATGAAAAAAGTTTGGAGGTGGATGGTGGTGATGGTTGCACAACATTGTGAATGTCTTTAACACCACTGAACTATACACTTAAAAATGGTTAAGAAGGTAAATTTTGTTGCATGTATTTTACCACAATAAAAATAATACACTTTTTTAAAAAGATACTTTTCCAACTTCAACAAAACAAAACGTCTTAGTCAGCTCAGGCTGCCATAACAGAATATCACAGGCTGGGTGGCTTAAACAACAGAAATTTATTTTCTCACAGTTCTGAAGACTAGAAGTCTCACATCAAGGTCTAGCTGGTTTGGTTTCTCATGAGGACTCTCTTCCTGGCTTGCAGAAGGCCACCTTCTTGCTGTGTGCTCACAGGGCCTTTCCTTGATGTGTGCATGCAGAGAGAGAGAGAAAGAACTCTCTCTCTCTTCCTTTTCTTATAAGACCACCAATCTTTAGGACCCCACTTTTATGACCTCATTTAACCTTAACCTCCTAAAAAATCTATCTTCAAAAACAGTAACATCGAGTTAGGGCTTCACTTATGAATTTGAGGGCAATACAGTCCATTGCACAAAACATAACTGTAGACCGGCAAGTCACCCAATTACCAGAGTTCTTCGGACCACCTCACAATACTCCTGGTCATCAAAACAGCCTCATCAAAAGCCATGAATTCCACCTTATGAGGCAACAGCACCACTTATAAGCACGTATCCAACAAAAACATGACCATATCCTCACCAAAAATCATGTGAAAGAATGTTCCTAGCCCCAGACAGCAAACAACCCCAAAATCCACTTAAGGCAGAATGGATAAACAAACAAGTATAGTCACACAGCAGAATAGCACACAGAGGTGACAGCGAGCAGCGACATGGATCAATCCTACAAACATGGAAAAAGTGACCCACAGTCAAGTCCATACTGTATTATTCTGTCAATGTCAACTTCCATATTAGGCAGGTCTAGAAGTCAGAACAGTGGTTTCCTCTTGGGAGAGGGTGGTCATGACTAGACGAGGACACAGGGGAGGAGGCTCTGGGATTCTCAGAATGTTCTAGTGTTCTATTTCCTGTTCTGGGTGCTGGTTACACAGGTGTGCTCATGTGAAAATTCACTGAGCTCTGAACATTGGTTTATGTGCTTTTCTCTGTGTATGTGACTTCCAGAAAATTTGTCTTAACAAAGCCTGAGTCTCTAATGGTCTGGCGTCTGACTCTGGGCACATGCAGCTTTCCTGGTCCTCCACATGCATCCACCACGGGCCGCCTCTCATGTTCTTTGTGTGGAACCACAGCAAGAGGTCAGAGTGGGAGAAGAACACACGAGAACAGCGGCAAAGCCCGCAGGGAGAGAGAAGCACGCGAGAGAGCTGGGACAGAGTGAAGCAGTGGGTGAGCTGCAGGAGCAGAGCTGGAGAAAACTGGGCAATGAGGGCAAAATTAAACAATACAGTGAAAGAACAGGGTTTGGGGAAAGGATTTGCAAAAGTGAACAATACTTGTACAGACAGAGTGGAAAAGAGAAGTTAAAATTACTTCTGCAGAATCATTTTAGTACAGTATCTGCACATCATGTGAGTTTAGGAGGGAAAAATCCGGTTCGCAGACAGCAAATGCAAATCAGACCAGGCTGGCTGGGTGCTCATTTGCATCTGAATCCTGGGAACACTTCCTGTGAGACAAGATGTGCAGAACATTCCTCCATGTCACCCAGCAGCCACTGCAGAGGTCTGTGCTGTCACCAGCGGGCCTGCTCAGTCACATCGACTTTAAAAACCAGGGGAAGTACATATTTATTCCATGCAGTCAGGCTCTGCAGCATTTTTTGTCTGTACTGACATCACGCTCATCACCTTTTCATGACCAACTACCAGCCACCAGGCACTGTTTTATGAAATTTGCCTGCATCGTGTGCAATTCTCACAGCTGTTATTATTTCAATGGTATTAACAAAGAAGCAGAGGCTCAGAGACGCTAAATCACTTACCCCAGGACACACAGCCAGTAAATGAGTGGTTGGTGTTTTCAGGTCTATGTGACTCCTAAGTTATGCTCTTTTCACTCTGCTTTACTGTGTCTTAGAATAATTGAAAATTTCTAGAGATTGGTAAGACCAGAATGAGTCTGAAGACAGGAAAATCCAGGAGGAAAGAAATGATTTTTTAAGGCAAAAAAGCAGCTATGGGAGTAAGGCTCAGAAAATTGTACTCAAAGATCTCCCTGCTCTTGCTGCATGTTAAGGAGGCTGGGAAAGCCTATGGGGCAGATTCGGTGTGTTTTGTGCAAAGTTTCACAGATGGGTTACAACTAACGGAGAGAGAGGCTTACAGCAGCCTTTCCAGGAGCCCCCACATATTCAGGAGCCCAAATGATATGTCCTGTAACCATTTCCAAGGACCAAACTTGAGGGCTCCAGCTAGGCCTATAGGCCTAAGGTCCCTGGAGGAACATTCCAGTGACCAGCAGGCAGGGTCTGTGCTGTTTCTCACCCTGCCTGCAATATTCACAAATCACAGAGGCTGTGACTGTAAGCGACGGATGTCTGCTCTGGAGAAGGTGAAAGGTTTGAGGGATGCTTCATAATACTCCGGATCATTAGAGAGACCGAAAGGTTCCTAGACAGCATGGGAGAAGTAATCCAAGAGAGAAGTAAAAAAAAAAAAAAAAAAAAAGTGTGTTCAGCAGGCAGAGATGTAATCAATGCTGAAAGTTTGATGAGTAGGATTCATTCCCAAGGGTCCCTCATTTCCGAGGATCCCTCATTCCCAAAAGCCCCTTTCCAAGGACCTATGAAGGGCACTGACAATGTATTCATATGATCATGTGATTGGCAAAATTGGGGAGGGGTCGTTTTAGCTGAAATTAGGTAAGATTGATGACTTTTCATTCCAACTTTTTTTTTTTTTTTTTTTCCTTTTTTTGTCTTTTCTCGTGACCGGCAACGGATCGCAACCCTCGGTGTTGCGCCCGCACCTTGCTCAGCCAGTGAGCGGCCGGTCTGTATGTGGGATCCGAACCCTCGGCGGGAGCGCCACCGCACTCTCAAGCGGCGCACTGTAGCAGTGCGCCACCGGGCCGGCCCACATTCCAACTTCTTATCTGTCCTACTTCTCCATTCACTGGGTGGTTCTGGAATGTCCATGGGCCTTTTGGGGATCTGGCTAAGGGGAATTTGAGTTGGGGATGCATTTAGTCTGTGGTTAATGGGATTTATTTATATGGCTTTTTTATCATTTCCGTGTATAGTCATTCCAGTATAGGAATGGCTTCCAGGAATAGACTTGCCGATGACTAACCAGCATCGCAACACAAAGATACAGAGCCAGAGGTCACATCAAGATACGAATGACATCTCCAGTGACTCACAGGAAAGGATCTGGAGAGTAGAGCAGAAACAAGCTTTGAAATGTTCGAAGCCACGCCAGTCTAGAAAAGTTCTAATCATCACATGAGTAAAATTCAGGCGGAGAGAAAGGTTTGGTTCTCATCAATGCACAGCCAAATTGAAGCTCTCCCTTGGCAGGAAGATACTCCATAATGCAACATATACAACCATAACCTCACCTTAAATACATTTTTTCTTTTGGTGGGAATTGCATGAAATAGAATTTATCAGAATTCCTAAGTTTGTAGAGCCCAAATCTGAAGCAGTTCTAAAAAGAGCTAATATGTCTGTACGTGACGCTGGTATCTTTCATTCAACCCACGAATCATAAGAAACAAATTCTGATGATCCATGTTAGAGGACAGACTAACTACCTCCCTGTTCTCTCCATAGAAAATGATATTCTAAAATCGTTGCCATATGAAGAAGTGATCCAAGAGTAGGCAGCCAAAAAATTAGGGAAAATGTATTATACAGGTGTGTCAGGAAATTTAAAAATACAGTATTGTCATTTTTAGGGCTTTCGTAATATTTATAGTATTAGCTTTTTAAATTTTATAATAGTGGGGGTTTTTTTTGCATTCTAAATACATATTCATTTTGCATCTAATTTTAAATTTATATTTTTATATTCCTTTTCTTAAAGAACGCTCACAAAATTGAGTAAGTTTCAAGCTCCACATCCCCTGGCCCCACCCCTCACTCAGGAGGATGAATCAGTGAAGAGCATGAGACAGTGAAGGGGACGCCCCGGACCAGCTGGTGAGCAGAGAGTCACGGGGCTGGTGGCTGACTTGCCTTGGAGGAGTGTGGCGGTGACTGATCAGTGGGTGTGCTCAAGCGCGAGTGTGACAATGGACAGACGAAGCTATAAAAAATTCTGGTATGATCTCTCCCAGTTTTTGGAAAATGGATGAAGTTTTCTGTTCAAAGCAGCAGGACTTTCCCAGAATCCTTGAAACCAAACCACGTCTGGCTTCCCCACAAGGAGAGTGATACCTAAGAAAAGTCGACGGAAAGGAGGACACATTACAAAAACCTATCCCCTAAAATTCTGGAGAAAGTGCAGCTCTAACCCCATGATGCTTTGGGCCCTGCAATGGCTCAAAGGAACTTTTGTTCTCAAAGCTCTGAGATTTGTTTCTTCTGAATTTTATCACAGGCAGGCATGCAGTGACCTCCATAATAGGGTGCTGCCGCCCATTACACCTTGGCTTCCCTGAGAAGGAGTGCATGGAAACGAATTCAGATTAATTATCTGGCTACATGATGGCAGGATTAACCTTTAAAGTGTATGCAATGACCATGATTTACATAATCTATTTAACCATTTTTCAATAGAATTAATATTCAGAAGGCAAGTGGGGAGAAATAAATTACGTCTTATAGCTTTTTGTGAACACCAGGCTCAGCTCACAAAAGAATAAAATTAACATTATCTAAGGTATAGAGCATTTCAGGTGCCCAGAGCAATAAATTAGATTACAGGCATAACAACCCTTCCAGAGTCTTCTTATAATATTAATTCACCCAGAAAGTAAATAAACAGTGCCACACCCAAGGAGCAGGTTTTATCCGTCACTCTCCTCTCAGGATCCAGAGATATCCGGTAAGAGCGTATAGGAGATATTTGACAGGTGTGTGTAATACACATTGAGACCATTTGTTTAGATATCTACCAAGGAAATGTCTAGAAGGAACAGGCTGAAAAGAAGCTACCTAAAATTTTATTTGAATCTGGGTACATGTCTTATCTGATCATTTTCTTCAGTTAGGTTCTGTTATGAGCAGGACATGTGGGGTTTTATTCTGCTTTCTAAAAAGAGAAAGATCAAATGACTGCGCAAGCGGAGTGAACGGTTCTCTAGTCCCAGGGGAATCTGGTGTGGTAGAGCTGCTGTCTGAGGAATCCAGAAGAGATTTAAAGTGAACTTTCTGAATGCAAAACTTAGTAAAATTTAGGCTGCCCCAAGAGAATATGACTGAAGAGCGAGAATGGGAAAACAGGAACTGTGTCATTTTAAAAACTAGTTTACATAAAAATGTAATTTTCAGTTAGATAAAAGTCCTCACTGTGAATTTTGCTTGCAAACACAGGGGGAAAAGAGAGTTCCAAAAGAATACAGGAGCTCTACTCCAGTACATGTTGGAAAGAGCAGGGCCTGGGAGTCCAGGGAACTGGCTTCCAGCACTGACTAACTGGATGGCTCTGAGCAAACTCACATCACTCCTCCAGGAGTCCAGGATTCTCATCTGAAAAACAAGGACCACATGGAACCCAGCTCATAGCACAGTGGCTAAGTGTGGGCTTAGGCTTGGTCCGACCTGTGTTTGAGTTTCAGCCCTACTAGCTGCATAACTCTGAACAAGTGATTTAACCTCTCTGGCCTCAGTTTACTCATCTGTGGAATGGAGAGATTAGTAGGACCTACCCCATAGGATTTGGGGAATGATTATATATGTATGTGTGTGCGTGTGTGTGCGTGTGTGTGTGTGTATAAAGCACTTGGCATCGTGTCTAGCATATAGTAAAGATTTGACAACAGTTGGCTCTTGGAATGGAGAGATTAGTAGGACCTACCCCATAGGATTTGGGGAATGATTATATATGTATGTGTGTGCGTGTGTGTGTGCGTGTGTGTGTGTGTGTGCGTGTATAAAGCACTTGGCATCGTGTCTAGCATATAGTAAAGATTTGACAACAGTTGGCTCTTATTAGATATAATATAAGGTCTCTCCAGCTGTATTATTCTATAATTCTCATTTTATGACATAAAGGCAGAAAAACCCAGAGTTGAAGAATATTGCAATGATGAGTATGTAAGCTGTGTCAGTTCATGAAAACATATATACATTAGAATATTAAATAGAAGAATGAGGTTGGAAATAGCTGTGGTCAGTGTATACATGCTGAGTAAAAGTGAGGGGTATATTGACAAGCACTGGAAGGAAACCGTCATCATCAACACAGTTGGAATGTTCTCTTCTCTTTTTCTCTAAAGTTGTTTGAGAGTCCAGTGCAGACCTAATAAGAAACTGAAACTCTGTAAAAATGCTTTTGCTTCTACTCTTTTTCTGTGAAATTGGCCCAGACAAGTAGAGATTGCCATTTAGGGTTACAGTTAGTGCTCGAGGGCCCTTGGAAAACCATCCTGCCAAAGTGATGGATCTAGTTGTTTTGTGGCTCATCAGTAGCTCCTCACAAAAAGCTTTTCAAAAGAGAAAGATGGTCCAATCTCTTCCAGTGAAGCTCACGGAACATTTTTCCCCAGAAAATGTTCCTATTAGCTTTTCTCAAACTCAGCCCCAAGCATTTTAAGAAAAGCCCATAAAGGTAGCCCACTCTATAAATTACATGGAAACACTCTTCATCAAACTTTGACTTTCACTTTTTATTTCTTGAATCTTAGTGGGGAGAGAGGATTGTGTAACTCTGCTATCATTTAAACAGCACTGAGTAATGATAAATGATATGTAAAATCAGTGATGGGCACAGCTGCCGTCTGAATGATACTTTAAATGCAGGCTCCCAGGTTTCTGGCTCCTGAGCCAGTGATCTTTCTCCCCTGCCAGAAGTCCTCTGCGTTGCTCTAATAATTACATGGATAACAGGAAGAGCTCAATGACTGAGTGTCTTCTACATGCCGGGCACTGTGCTTGCTTGTAGCATTTGATTCTCACAATAGCTCTGCTAGTAATAGTGTCCCCAATTTACAGATGAAGACCTGGAGCCTTAGGAATTTAAGCAACTCATTCAAGGTGACAGCGTTGGTAGACATCAGACGTAGGACTAAAAGTGCCTCTGCTTAGGATAGAGTTGCCGTCTATCTGTTTATTAGGTGATCTCTCAACTTTTAACAGTCTTCCCCAAATTACTTGGTGTCTCCTCTCCATTAGGAATAAGACATCCTACTTTACATGGCTTTAGGAAGAGTTTTCCCCAGAGAGGTGCTTCAACTAGCAGACAGTTGAAGTACCTGTTTTATGCCCAGCCCTGAGCTAAGACAAAGAAGCCTTTGTACTTCCAGCCTTGTCATTTTCTACAAAGAACATGATTGAGAAGAGTTAATGGACAGGTGAGGTTTTAAAAAAACTAGAAGCCCATCCTTAGGTAAGAGGCTCCTTAAAATGTATTCCAGAGGGCAACAAATTCTTAACCGGAATGCGTGTGTGTGTGCGTGTGTGTGCGTGTGTGTGTGTGATTTGTGTCTACATAAGGGAAGTTGGAGAGAGATGTTGCCCGCTTATCCCACACAATGGCAACAGAAAAGATGAGCAAAATCAAGGCAAGAGGGGACTATAGCTATTTATTCCCCCAAAGAAAAGTATTTGGAGATCGTATAACTTCGTATAATGTATGCTATACGAAGTTATTACGCAACTACCAGCCACCAGGCACTGTGAAGTCGTACTGATGAATGACGCAGAGCTTCTGCCGTCATGGAGCTCACAACCTAGGAACCAAGTCAGACAGACCATTAATGTGAAGCACTGCAAGTGTTGGGGTGGGGTAATGCTGGGGGCTGTGGGAGACAGACGAGGGACATCCACACCAGCCTGATGTTTTCTGACATTTTTATCCGGGCTCCCTGCAATGCTGTCTCACTCTAGTTCCTGAGTATCTTCACCAGCCAGGCAGATTTGGACACAGCTGATCTTCTACTTCTAGGAGCATTACAATGACATTAGTACATCCAATATGCCTAACCCTCCTGGTTCTAAGACACCCTCGAGGGAGACATGCCCCACCCTCCACTGTGAATCGGGGATCACCTAAGACCTTCTCCTGTGGCACTGTCCTGTAATTCTCTAGCATGGTCTAGGCTGGCTGCTTCTGCATGGGCATTTATTGAGCTCACTTCCAGAACACTTTTGCTTGCTCCACACACCTGCCACTTGGCTGCGTTGCACCTTTCACTAGGTCTTTAAATTTTGTTGGGCAAATTGCCTATAACCTATGGCAGATGCTAGTATATAGATATAGCAATGACAGGGAGGCAAATTATCAACCACCTGCTTGAGTCTAGTCAGGAGAGTTCAAGCCCAAAGAGAATGAGAATCTATTGAGTGGTGAGTTGGTGTTTAGAGCGGCCATCAACCAGTCAGTCAATTAATGATTATTTTCTGAATTCCCAAAATGCATCAATCAGCATGTTATATGTTGCTGGACACATAAAGACATGTAAGGCTTAGATCCTGTCCACTAGAAGTGAACAGGCTCAACAGACGGACTAAGTTATTATGGAATTATAGAGTCATAAAATATTAGAGTTGAAAGTCTCTTTAAAGGTCACCTATCCTAATTTCTGTCCCAATAAAGTTTCTCAAAACATGTTACTTTTTTAAAAACAGGGTTAAATCCTGACAACAATTTCATAACAACTAATAGCTACACTATAAGACACTAACAGTAAATATAAGAAGGTTCAATAAGGGACAAGTTAGTAAGGATTAAATTGTCAGAGAAACAGTTGTGAAGAGACTCGGGCTGGGGCGTGTGCAAAGATGCTGACTGACTGATGCCCAAGACGTCTGCTGGCAACAGAAGAATATAACTGTGGTCGCCTACCTGACAATGACTTCTGCCTTCTTTTATGATGTCAGAATTCTGATTTCTGATCTTCGGTTCAATTGTCCCCTGCTGACTCACGCATATTATGGTTGGTCTAAGCAATAACAGGTATCCCATTTTCCTTGCCAGTGATTGGTTTAGTACGGCCATGTGACTGAATCCTGGCCAATGAAATGTGAAGAAAAGTGGGACTAAGTTATTATGGAATTAAAGAGTCATAAAATATTAGAGTTGAAAGTCTCTTTAAAGGTCACCTATCCTAATTTCTGTCCCAATAAAGTTTCTCAAAACATGTTACCTTTTTAAAAACAGGGTTAAATCCTGACAACAATTTCATAACAACTAATAGCTACACTATAAGACACTAACAGTAAATATAAGAAGGTTCAATAAGGGACAAGTTAGTAAGGATTAAATTGTCAGAGAAACAGTTGTGAAGAGACTCGGGCTGGGGCGTGTGCAAAGATGCTGACTGACTGATGCCCAAGACGTCTGCTGGCAACAGAAGAATATAACTGTGGTCGCCTACCTGACAATGACTTCTGCCTTCTGAATTCTGATTTCTGATCTTCGGTTCAATTGTCCCCTGCTGACTCACGCATATTTTGGTTGGTCTAAGCAATAACAGGTATCCCATTTTCCTTACCAGTGATTGGTTTAGTACGGCCATGTGACTGAATCCTGGCCAATGAAATGTGAAGAAAAGTCTGCTGAGGGGCTTCTGAGAAAGATTTCTTCATTCTATAAAGGAAATGCACAAGATAGGAATAGTCTTTTGTCTTCTCTGACATTGCTGTTGAAAGATGTTGCTATGGTTTGAATGTTTGTTGGCTCCAAAATTCATGTTGAAACTTAAGCCCTATTGTAACAACATTAAAAGGGTAGGAAATCTGACTATTTTTGAGAGGTGATGGGGTCATGAGAGCTTTGCCCTCATGAATGGATTAATCCATTCATGGATTAATAGTTTAATGGACTTATGGGTTATCATGGGAGGGGACTGATGCCTTTGTAAGTAAAAAGAGGAAGAGAGACCTGGGCTAGGAAGCTCAGTCCCCTCATCATGTGCCACCTTAGGACTCTGCACAGAAGAGCCCTCACCAGATATGGCCCTTCAACCTTGGACTTTCCACACTCCAAAATTATAAGAAATAAATGTTGTTTCTTGTTAAATTACCCTGTCTCAGGTATTTTGTTATAAGCAAAAGAAAGTGAACTGAGACAGATGTGATGCCTGGAGCTGTGGTAGCCCTTTTGTGAGCTTGAAGGGAGCTAGCCAAGAAGTGAAGGAGAGTCGAGGAGAACGATAAAAAGCTCAGGTATTTTGTTATAAGCAAAAGAAAGTGAACTGAGACAGATGTGATGCCTGGAGCTGTGGTAGCCTTTTTGTGAGCTTGAAGGGAGCTAGCCAAGAAGTGAAGGAGAGTCGAGGAGAACGATAAAAAGAGCCTCGTCACTGATGCTGAGCCTCTAACAAGAGCAGCATTGGATTTTCTTTATCTCTAGGCTCGTTGTTATGTGAGGAAAAAAATTCCACCATTTCTATTGTTTGACTTATTTTGAGTTGTTTTCTATTATTTTACTGAAAGCATTCTGACACTGAGAAACTTCAAAGCCAGTCAGAGAAGTCCGGTGACACAGAAGAAGGTGGGGATGATTGGAGAGAATGGGAATAAATAGGAGAGGAAGATGGGAGAAGAGAGGCCGGAAACCGCTGGGAGTCAGCATTGAGATTAAAGCTTGGGCTCAGGAGTCGAATTGGTTTGAGTTCCAATCTTACCTCTGTTTTTGGTCAAGTTATTAATCACTGTAAACTTAATTCCCTCTTCTGTAAGGCAGAATTAAGAATAACTGCTGCCTCACTGAGTTGTGAGAACTAAATGTGGTGGTGCGTGAAAAGCACACAGCAGAGTGCCTGACACACGGTGGGTGTCACAAGCGTTAATTCTCAGAGGGCTCAGCCTGCCCTGTCCCAGCTACTGACCATGCTCTTCTCACATTTTCTTTTCTTTATGTCACAGAATTGTCTAAGGTGTAGGTATTTCAGGATCATGGGCAGGGTGAGTTACGATAAAACTGGAATACCTGAGGGAGAAGAGTCTGAGAGCACCATGCAGGATTGAGTGGAATAAAAAAAGTAACAGTCACGGTAGGGTTGGCTGCCCTTGGGTTAGGTGCCCCCACCCAGTCCACTTGGCTCTGGGGTCTAAGAGGAGCAAACTGAAGCCAAGGGATGTGAGTAGATGAAGCCAGTCTGGTGCACTGTAGGCAGATTTGTCTACACCCTTTGCTACTGCATTGATATTTTCAGCACGTATCATCTTTAAGGGTATTCAGTCAGTTCATCTACAAGTTTCCTAAATTTACTGTTCACTATAGAAATCTGTGCTTTTTTCTTTTTTCCTAAAATGACCCTTCCAGGGTTGGCTATCCAGGAATCTCGTGACCAAGCCCAGGAGCTCTGTACTAACCCTTCCTGTGACAGACAGAGAACTGTCCCCCCCTTCTCAGCCTCTGCTGCTCTGGACTGAGGATCCCAACATTCCCCATCTGTCCAGCCCTCCATTTCTCTGGTTGTTCCATTGGCCCATCCCTAGGCCTTCTCCAGTTCCATTACGTCCTTTTCGATGTGCAGGGATGAAAAGTATGCTCAGCAGTCCTCAGGTGAAAGCAAGTGTTTGTTGTTTGTTATCAAAGCTCTTCCTGGAGACCCCAGGCTCATGCTGGCTATTCTGGCCACTTCACCCCACATCACCTATGAGCCAAATGACAATCTCTTGGCTACCTTCTCCTACACTCCCTCCGGGGAGAGACACCCTCTCCAAGGCTCTCTGATGATGACTTCCAGCCAGACAATAGCAATTCCTCCTTGCTGTGCTGCTGTTCTCGGCCAAAGGTAAGAATCAGTAAGAAGCAAAACCATTTTGCAGCCAAGAGAATTCTAATCCTGGGCTAAGCACGCACATCTCCCAAATGCATGCAGGGCACGGATTCTGACAGAGGGATGGCAGTGCCCCAGTTGTGGGAGCAGAGCTGGTCACAGTCTGCTGGCTCCATCCTAGAGTGGTGGAGGGAAGCTTTCCATCAATGCCAGCCCCTCGGATGCCACCCTGACAGCACAGCCACAGTGAGCAATTTCCTTCCAACAGCGTGAACTTAAAGCGACATGGAATGAACTGGATTGTGCCCATCAAAACAGCTTCAGCCCAGCTATGGGATCCATCCCCTCTCCTACATTCCCATACAAGACTTTTCAAGGTTTTGACTAAAAATTCTAACCTAGAATTGACCCTCTTTTCCCCGGAGACATTCCCGTGTGTGCACGCGCACACATTCCTCTGACTTCAGTCACATTCTCCATCTTTCTGTTCGTTCTCTGTCCATGTATTTGACTCTCTCTCTGTCTCTCTACCCCTCTCCCTCTCCCTGCCCTTCTGTCCTTCACTACACATTCCTCTGACTTCAGTCACATTCTCCATCTTTCTGTTCGTTCTCTGTCCACGTATTTGACTCTCTCTCTGTCTCTCTACCCCTCTCCCTCTCCCTGCCCTTCTGTCCTTCACTCCCTTCCTGCCTCTCTGTCTCTGTCCCCTCCTTCCTCCTCTTTGTCTTCTCTCTCTGTGCCTCTCCCCCCACATCTCTACTAATTCCCCTGATGCTAAAACTGTGCAGACAAGCGAGTGTGGCCACTTCCCTGAAATTGTCACTGCTGGCTTCATGCGGGTGGTGCCGTCTGCTCACTCCCTCTCTCTGTGTCCCAATGTCTCACCCTGAAGACTTTTACTAATACACTCTCCATAAGCACCAACATAAGAAATAGTTGAAAAATGTCATAAAAACCAAACTGCACCTAAATGAACTCTTCCACGTTCATCAAACTTTGCTGATCCCACAAATTCTGTTAGGCTGATGTTTCACAGCCACAGTGTGCCCTGATCCTTATCATGACAGGGCAGAGCACCAAAGTGCTTTCTGAAACATGAAAGATAAAATGGTCAGGGTTTGGGTGCGTCTTTGGGTATTTTTTTACATTTCAATTTTTTAAATTATATAGTACATTATAGTTTATACACTAATTTATGATTAACCAGAGTATCAGATTCACCCAAACACTCTTTTCCCTCATGGTGCCATATGGCAGAGGGCACCACAGAAATAGCTGTGCAAATTCTTTTTATTACATATTAGAAGATAATGCAGAAATGTGTGTGCACGCCTCAGAGCATCGTATTGGAATATGGCCCAGGGGTGTGTGTAAATGCCAACAGACTCGAATGACATTCATATCTATCCCTGGGGCTCGGAGGGCAGCAGCAGTTGCCTCTGACAAATCCGGATGTGAGTCCGCCCTAGTGACCCGTGCCTTTTGGTGCCTTTGCCCCAGAGTGGGGCCGCCCACTCCTGTTCTCTTCATCCTCCTGGCCTCTCAGCCTTCGGCGGTGGTGTCAAGTGTGTTGTCCCATCAGCTCCCCCGAGTGTGGACGACGCCTCAGCGACTCCGTCCTGCAAGTGCTTGGATGAGAGCATGCTCTGCACCTGTCCCAGGTGTCATAAATCACAGAATCATAAATCTGAAAGGGGCCTCAGAGTGGCCTGCTCCACTCTCCCATTTGACTAATGAGTAGGGTGACTGCTTTGTCCGAACAGTCTCAATCTGTGCTCTTGTCCTGATGTAGTTATTAATGGCTCCCCCTTTTACTCTCACATATGTCCTAATGTTGACGGTAAATGATATGGTCTTCCGATTAATGAGGGAAGCAACTTAGCTGGGCCCTGGACCGGCTCTCCACAGTTTCTATTTTTTAATAATTATTATACTGTGTTGTTTCTTTCACTTTAGACATATTTCTTGGGAGCCATGCTCCTTAATCAAAATCACCTGGAGAGCCACTTGAAGATGCCTTGGCTTGGATAATCTCTCAGCATAGAGTCTGGACATGCGTCTTATGACAACGTTCCCAGGAAGCCCTGATATACGTCTCTGATCCAGAACCCCTGCTTAGAGAAAAGAGGTGATTAGGAGAGATTGCTCAGCCCCCAAAACCATGTGACAAGATGCACTACTTCAGAGCTAACAAATTTGGCCAACCATTTGCCAGACTCCAACACTTCATCGTTAACGACTCCATTTCATTTTTGATGTGCCATGTGACTTTGAAACAAAGCTACAGAGGGAGCTAAAAACCCAAGAAGTGATTTTTTCCTCATAGGTCAGCTCCAGAAGATGTACGGAAAGGCTTTTTTGACCCGTGAAGGTTTCCTTTCATTTGACTTTCTGCTTCCTATTTACCAAACCATGCAAGCAGAGGTCAAGGAACTAGAAGAGGACAGATTTCCTTCATTCCATAACAGATGGAGCTTGCAGCCTAGCGGTGGCTTTGAGATAAGCCAAAAAGCTATGCTGACTACCAGCAATGTGGAGCTGATGACCAGAAGAGATTTAGTAAAAAACAGAAGAACTTCTGACATTTTGCCGGGAAGTAAAAAAAACCCAGCAGAAATGACTCCATGCCAGGAAGGAGAAAGTGAACCGCAGCTGGAAACCTCGGTGCAGGCAGAACATTGATTCATCAGTGCTAAAGGCCATCTGCTCTGCTTGGCTGTGGAGTCTCTGCCAGCAGCACCGGCTACAGATGCTTGAAAGTGGGCTGGGAGCTGGAGCAGGGATGGAGTTTTCCTGTTCGGTGAAGGTGTAAAGATTCATCTTCCAGAAGACGAGGGTCGTGAAAGGGCACACTCATTCCGGGCAACGCTGGCAGGTTTTTGCCCCCTATCTGGAGTGGTTATAGGTTGACTTTCTTTTGTTTTGCGGTTTCATGTTGTGTTTTTGTTTTACAAATTGAGATCCTCTACCTGGACTTACAGTTATGCATGGAGAAAGGACCAAATTTATTTGTCTTTCTTTTCCTCCCAAAACCCCAATTTAAAAAACCTTGGAGAAATTTTTCAAAGATATTAACCCATGTGCAAGGAGAATGAAAATGAAAAAGAGAACAACAGAAACTAAAATATTTCTGTAAATGGGGGGTAGGGGACAGAAAGCAGATGGGGATCGATTGAGCTCTGAAGAGGAGGGTGGATTGCAGAGGAGTTCGGGGCGTGGGGGTGGGTGAGAATAAACAGGTGAGTTCTTTGGAAGGAGAAGTTGAACTGGAGATTGGGGCACAAGGCACAGCTGAGGGCAAGGGAAGCTTGGTGCTGCAAACAGGGTGATTCAGGCCCTAAGCACTGAACCATGCATGACACCCTCGGTCCTGTGCCTTGGCCCTGCTCCTGGAATGCAGCAGGCAGGGGTATACCCCCTCCCACCCTGGGAGGAGAGTGGAGGAGTCTTCTTTGGAGAAGCTAAGTGGCCCCAGGGGAATGATCTCTGCACAATGAAAATTGAGAGGATACCAATGGGGGGGGGAAAAAACGCTGCATGCTCCTTGGCACCCTACAAAGGAGGCTACAACTTGACAAACTCTACCCACACACACCAAGCTCATGGTCATCTTTTTAATTCTTCAATTAAAGAATTAAGTGAGGGTAGAATAAAGACATTTTCAAACACAGAACTCAAAAACTATCTCACATGCATTGTTTCTCAAACTCCTGGAGCCTGTGCTTTGGCAAAATGAATGAGAAATCCAACCAGGAGAAAGATGTGGGATCCAGAAAACAGGAGTTACAATACAAATAATGGTGAAAGAAAGTCCTAGAATGACAACTGTGCATCAGGCCTGGAAAGGAACTCGCACAGATGGAGCAGAAAGATGGAGTGATATGGAAGGGTGAGAGTCGTAGGAAAAACAATGTAAATGAAAGTAACCTGATACATTTCAATGTTTGGAAAAATAATTCCTAGATGTTTGAAAGATGTTGAAGCATCGAGGAAAAAACAGAGATTAATACATATAAAACTAAATAAACCAAATTACTCAATTACTAATTCCTGATACATTTCAATGTTTGGAAAAATAATTCCTAGATGTTTGAAAGATGTTGAAGCATTGAGGAAAAAACAGAGATTAATACATATAAAACTAAATAAACCAAATTACTCAATTACTAATTACAGGAAAAAAATAATGAGGAAAACATACTGACAGGCAGCTTCTGAGATGGTCCCCAATGAACTCCGGGTCCTGGTTTTCACTCCCTTGTATAACTCCCTCCCATATTCAGTAGAGCTGATCAAACAACTAGAATTTTGCAGAAATGGTTGTGTATGGGTTTTAAGGCTGGGTTATAAAAGACATTGGGGCTTTCAGCTTTCTCTCTTAGATCAGTTGCTGTGGAGGAAGCCAGCTTTCATAACATGATGACACTCAAGCAGCCTTAGGAACAAGAGCCAGCCAACAGCTAGCATAACCTGCCAATCATATGAGTGGATCACTTTGGAATTGGATCTTCTAACCCCAGTCAAGTTTTCAGATAACCTCAGTCTTCAGTCAACACCTTGACTGCAAATTCATGAGAGACCCCTAAACCAGAACCACCTGCCTAAACCACTCCTGGATTCCTGGCCCACAGAAACTACATAAGATAATGTGTTTATTGTTTTGAGGTGCTAAGTTGTGGAGAGAATTTGGAGTAGGAAGTCTTTGGTACCTGCAAGTAGGGTGCAACTATAACAGAAAGTAAAAGATATGGGTGTGGATCTGAACTGAGTATTGGGCAAAAGTTGGAGGGACTTTGAGGACAGTGTTAGTGAAAGCCTAAAGAATATTAAAACTATTGTTAGTAGAAGCCCGATGGCCTTTGAGGACACTGCAGGAAAAGACCTTTAAAAAAGTGGGGAAGTGTTATTGTAAAACGGAGGAAAGAAGGTCCTTGTTATATAGTTGCAGAAAGTTTAGCAATACTGTTGCCTGTTGTAACATGGAAAGTAGAAAAGTACCTAATGAAGTGGGTTATCTAACCCAGGAGATTTCCTGGCAGAATGTTGAATGTACCACATGGTTTCTTTTTGCTGCTTATAATAAAATGTGAGAGTAAAGAAATAGGCCACAGGAAAGACTGTTAAATAAAAAGGATATGGGACTCACTAGTTTGAAATTTTCCAATATCCCCATACGGCAAATGATCCTAAAATTAAGAAATGGCTCCCAGAGAAAAATCAAATCCAGGGCACTATCAGGAAAACATAATATAAAGTTGAAGTTAAGGGTGTGGTTATAACCACACACACACACACACACACACACACACACACACACACCCCTCTTAAAAGTTCAGAAATATCTAAGGCAGGGTCTCAGTGTCTCAGGGAACTGTTCAAAGAGAAGGGCTTGTCTCAAAGAGACTTCTGAGTGTAGCTTTTGTCTGATTGCATGAATTCCAGTAAGATTCACAGGAGACCCATAAAATTTTTATGAGAATTGTATTGGAAAAAATACCTCCAGCTTGGACTAAAAGGAGCAGAAACAGAACAAACTATAAAGAGGACTTGGATCACCAAACTTCTATAGGCAGAAAGCAGGCTGAGAAAATGTCTCCACTGCAAGCACAGACTACCTCTCATGGAAATGGAAAAATGACCCAGAAAGCAGAAATAAATGTTCAGAGGGCGTAGCAAAGACAATGGAGTATTCTTCTCATGCCTTGAGTCTTAATCAGGAAACTGTCAACAGTGTCCTGCTAGATTTAAGAATTGCTATGAACCACTGACTCCTACGTGTCTCCTCTTTTCCTTCTTTTTGATTGGAGGGTTTCTACAAGTTATCATATGCCTGTTTCACCAATGCACCCTTAAGTATGTGGCTGCAGATAACTTGTCTCTTTGGTTCACAAATTTTCAGATTGAGAGGAACTGTATTTGAAGAGCTACTCTTAAGGAAATACTTTTGAGAGGCTTCATCTTCTGGACTTGATTTAGACAATGAGATACTGGACTTCTAGCAGATGCTGTACTGGGATGAGACCTTTAGGGACCTCAATAAGGGGAATGAGTGAATTTTGCATGTGGGAAATACATAAATTATTGGGGTTGACTGAACCTGAAACTCAACTGAAACCTCATGAAAGACTCTCAAAACCATAACCATCCAGCTAAACTGTTCTTAAATTTGAGACCCACAGACTGTGTGAGATAATAAATGTTAATTTTTGTTTCAAGATGCTAAGTTTTGGTGTAATTCATTTGCAGCAATAGATAACTAATACAAAAATAAGTCACAGTATTTGTCTCAGTAGTAAACTTTATTTTTATAATTCTGATTATTTAAGATACAATGGTGACATAGATATATTGGGGAAGGGGGAGGGCAAAAAATTGGAGATATAAGAGCTAAATATCCACCTACCTTAACAGAGTCAATAGACACCATCTAAAACTGATGCACTAAGAAATAGCAGAAAATGCACATTATATAGAAAATACAAAGATAAATACCAGAAGAATTATCTAAATTGTGGAAAAGTCTTCTTGTTGTGTGTGTGTATTTATGTTCTTTTAAAAAAATTATTTGTTTTTTAATTGAAATATATTGGTTGTACACATTTATGGGTCCGGAGTTATATTTTTAAAAATTTTGGCAGCTGGCCAGTATGGAGATCTGAACCTTTGACTTAATATTGTAACACCGTACTCTAGCCAACTGGGCTTACTGGCCAGCCCCTCAGAGTTATATTTTAATACACATATACAATATGTGATGATCAGATCTGGGTAATTAGCATATTCATCATCATGAAAATTTATCATTTCTTTGTGATGAGAACTTTTGATTTTCTCTCTTCTGGCCATTTGAGAACGTATGATAAATTAATGTTGTTATAGATGCCTAGCACTACTGTACACTAGAACTTATTTTTCCTATCTAGGTGTAACTTGTGTCCATTAACCAACTTTCCCCCTTCCTCACCTGCCCAGCCTCTAGTAAGCCCAGTTCTACTCTCTACTTCTAAAAGTTCAACTTATTTTTTTTAACTCCCACATATGAGTGAGAACATGTACTTATCTTTCTGTGCCTGCCTTATTTCACTTAACATAATGTCTTCAAGGATCACCCATGTTGCCACAAAAGATAGGATTTCATTCTTTTTCATGGCTGAGTAGTATTCTACTTTGTATATACACCACATTTCCTTTATCCATTCATCTGTCGATAGGCACCTAGGTTGATTTCACATCCTAGTTATTGTGAATAGTGCTGCAATAAACATGGGGAAGCAGATATCTCTTTGGTGTGCTAATTTCCTTTCTTTTGGATAAATATCCAACAGCTAAATTGCTGAATCATGTGGTAGTTCTATTTTTAGCTTTCTTTGGGGGGAAGCTCCATACTGTTCTCTGTAATGGCTGTACTAATTTACATTCCCATCAACAGTGTATAAGAATTCCCTTTTCTCTGCATCCTCACTAGCTATGTTTTTTGTCTTTTTGATAATAGCCAGTCTAACCAGGGTGAGATGATATCTTACTGTGGTTTTGATTTGCATTTCTTTGATGATAAGTGATGCTGAGCATTTTTTTTTATATACCTGTTGGCCATTTGTATGTCTTCTTTTGAGAGATGCCTATTCATGTCATCTGTGAAAGGACTTGTTTTTAGGTAATAAAACTGGAAGTAAAAAGAGGTGGGAAAGAAACTGATGCCCACTCCCAAGGTAAATGTTTTAGTACTGTGTGATTGTTTTAAAAATCAATGAGCACACAATAATTTAATAAAAATAAAATTTTAGTTAAAGAAAGACTCACCCTTTATCTGAGAGGCTTTGAATGATATTGGTGGCAGTGTGGGCTGCAGTATAGCTACAGGCACAATTAAAAAAAAAAAAAAAAGAATATTCTCTTGAGAGCTGAGGTGTAACCAGTTTCCAAAGCCAGGGAGTGAGCCCAGGCTGCAGGTCGTGGAGATCACACATAGAAAAGGAGCCATCCTTCGACCACAGTCTCGTGCAGTTCCATGGACTTGCCTTTTCACTATAGTCCTAACCACCATCATGCCAATATATCACCCTAAAAGAAGCAAGGAAACTTGTTGATAAGACACTGCTTTTGAAGAACATGCTTAGTAGGATTTCTGAGTTGGGAAAAATGGGTCCAAGCTCCCTTCACCACTCATGAGCCCTGCTATGGTTTGAATATGGTTTGTCCCCACCCAAACTCATGTTGCAATTGGATCCCCCACATGGCAGTGCTGGAAGGTGGAGCTTAGTGGGAGCTGTTTGGGTCATGGAGTTGGATCCCTCATGAATGGATCAATGCTCTCCCTGGGGAGTGAGTGAGTTCTGGCTCTTGTGGGAATGGATTAGCTCCCATGAGAGTGGGTCATAAAAAAGAGTCTGGCTTCCTGGGTTTCTCTTTGCACACACCCTCTCCCCTTCCACTTTCCATTAGGAGTGGAAGCAGCCTGAGGCCCTTGCCAGAGGCAGCTGCCCAACCACAGACTTCCCAGGCACCAGAACTGTGAGCCGAATAAACCTCTGTTCTTTATAAATTACGAGCCTCAGGTGTTCCGTTACAGCAACGCAAGACAGACTGAGATGAGCCCTGAGGCCCCGCAACAGTTGTCAATCCTCTGCCCTTCTCCTTTTTCTTCCATAAAATCGGAAGACTTCCCATGGTGCTCCCTCACAGGTGACCTAAGAGTGAAGGACTATCGTGTGCTGTGTGAGTAGGGGTCGCCCTGCCCTGCACGGTGGCAACTGCACTTCCGCCTCCTCCCAGGATGGTGACTGCAGAGAGACAGTGCAGCTTGCTGGACCACGAAGAAAAATGGCTCATTATGACCATGACCTGGAAAATCTTAGGAAAAGTTGCAGAGAACAGGGACCCTATCCCTTCCCCAGTCAGATGAGGTGCACATAGGAGGGCTGGGAGAACTTGTAAATGAGGGCATTACTGCCCAGACTGTCTCAACGTGACAATTTAAGCACCTCCTCTTTTCTCACTTTCACCGCTTTTCCAATTAGCACTGGTGACACAGGCTGGTAGTTTTGCCTGCCTTGTGTTCTTTTGCTGTGTTTCCAGGGCAGGAGGTATGGTTATCATCCTTTGATGATATCCTATCATATACATACTTATTTACTGACTTCCTTATTTTGGTGCAACATAGAATGATTAGAGATTGAGAGTAAACTCCACGTTTTCTTGTCTTTGGAAGCTCTTCACTTTAAAGAAGGAAATGTCCTGAGACGACATTGCCTTCTGCACGTGTGTCTTCTGTAGGCAGGTAGGGTAGGAAAACCTGGACTCTGAAATGTCTCTCCCCAATGATTTCTGTGAGGTCAGGTAGCTCTAAGACTTTCTTGAATTTGTTGGAGATACTGAGATGCCTTCTCCATTCCTGCAGCTAATGTTGGCATTGTTAGCTCACAGCAGATGTCTAATGCTGCCTGCAAAAATAACTTTTGGGCAAAACTTGGTAGGAATCATTAACCACCTCATTCCTGAAACAAGGAGAGGATCATTCAAAGACAGCCCACAAATTAGGCCATTTACATATGAGCACGGGGTGTTATTGCTTCCTAAATTTATCCTTGAAATCTTCCTAAAGAGCAAGGAAGTTCATTTATAAGCATGAAAGACCTGCAGTGTGGTCCTCAGTGCTGGAATTCCATTGGCAATTTTGCACCTCCTAGACATGACCTGCATTTTTACAAAATGGAAGTTTTGTGATTTGCAGGAGGAAAATCTCTTCCATTATGCCACAGATTGCCAACAGCCATGTGGGAGGGCTGTCTGGTGCTTTCAGGAGAAGTGCAATTCTACAGATTCTCACTCCGTCTGTGCATTGCTCCTGATTGTTTTGGAGGTTCTCTGGAAGGCTAATGTAAGGTCGGAGTCCTGAACATTACCATCAGCTATACTAACCAATGAGACACGGGAAGAAAATTAGCTAACACAGGTACAACTTCTCAGTGGTTAAAGAATAAATAAATAAACAATTATAGACTTAAAGAGGTCATCGAATTACATCAGGTGAGTATTTTTTTCTGCAGTTCTTCCATGTCGTTTCAAAAAAGTATGGCATACAGAAACTATACTGCAGAGAGTGGTCTAGGGTTTAAAAAAGAGGGAGGATGATGGTGTTTGGAGTAAAAACATGTTTTAGTGACTGAGTTATTCATTTATTCAGCAAGTGGTTTTAAGAACCCACTAGGTTCTGGGATTCAAAGATAGTTAAGGCATGTAAAATGGTACAGACTCTGCCTCTTACAGAAACTATACTGCAGAGAGTGGTCTAGGGTTTAAAAAAGAGGGAGGATGATGGTGTTTGGAGTAAAAACACGTTTTAGTGACTGAGTTATTCATTTATTCAGCAAGTGGTTTTAAGCACCCACTAGGTTCTGGGATTCAAAGATAGTTAAGGCATGTAAAATGGTACAGACTCTGCCTCTCTGGCTTACAGGGGAGAGAAATAAAGAGGGAGATGGAAAGGGAAGGAGAGATGGAGAGAAGAATAAAATCAGAGGCTGAGTCGAGAGACATCTTTCAGCATCAAACACAGAAGTGGGAGAGAAGTGATCTGGGAAAAGCCGCTGCCTGCTGTACAATGTTGACTGATGCATTCAATACTTTAAAGCTTTCCTGTTTCCCGTTTGTTCAAAACTTTGTAATGGAGCAGAAAAATTTATAGCTGTATGGATTCTCTCAAGTTCTGTACACATAGAGGTTTAACATGCCCATAGGCCCCTTTAGGGGAGTTTGTTCATTCAACAAACACAACGCCGCCAATAATGAGCACCATCAAGGCCGTGTGTGATGTGTATGGAGGATAACTGTAAGAAAAAGCATACACCATCTCTGATCTTAGAAAGCTCCCAATATCATTAAAGTATTCAAACATGGGCTAGATTGACTGGTGGGATTTTTGTAGGAGAAATTCAAATGCAGAGTAGCATATAATAATAGTGTTCATGTTCAAGGGGAACTCCAGGGTTCAACCTGGATCCTAATCCATCCCCACCACTTAACAGCTCTGAGACTCTGGACCACTTACTTCTCTAAGCCTTAGTTTCCTTATCTGTAAGCCTAGAGCTAATAATATTGACTTCATAGGGTTGTTCTGAGAATTAAATGAGATAATGCATGTTCAGTGCTTTCCACAGTGACTAGAACATAGTAAGAACTCAATAAATGGTAACTTTTGTAATAGTCTTTAAAACTTCTTCCAATTCTGAAATTTGTCTGTAGTATCTTTTAGTCTCTACGGTCTAAGAAGAAATGCTTTGCAAAGAGAAGGCACAAGAGCTCAGAGCCACCCAAGTTTTTGAGGAGACCATAGTTGCCACCATGTATCTGGTGTGGACTTAAAAATTATTGTTCACTCTTCAAACCCTGTCCAGGAAGCATGAGATTCATAAATGTGTAAAATTCACATTTCCAGGCACTTGGTGGCTTATTTTTTTCTTAATTGATTATAGCAAGGGGATAAATTAACAAGTAATGGGATGTATTTGATGTAATTGTTTTTGTCTGTCCCTACCTGAGCAGCTGCACATTGGGATCTCTTAATTTCCTAGTCTGTGAACTCCGACTGAAAATGCAACATTTAGTTGGCTCATCCTCCAACAAGTTTTTTTCCTAATAGTATTTTGCTTGAAAAATGATTTCGAATGATTCACTGTAACTAATATATTTTAGCTGAAAGAAGATCTTTCACAAATAACCTAGAAAACACATAGGCAAGGTCTTTCAATGAGAAATATTTTTGGCAGGACTTTACCCAAAGAAATAAATCCTAGCTCACTATTACAAGTGTATACTAGTTTCCTTTGTTATAGAACTGTATTAGTCCATTTTCTGTTGCTTATAACAGAATGCACAAAACTGGGTAATTTATAAGAAAATGAAATTTATTTGTTACATTTTTAGAGTCTGCGAAGTTCATGGTCCAGGAGGTGCATCTGGTGAGGGCCTTCTACTGGGGGGGAATTCTGTACAGGGTGCAGTGGTGACACAGGCAATCACCTGGCAAGAACGGCAAGAATGCTTGTTAACAGGCTCACTTGCTGTCCTTATAAAGCCACCAGTCCACACCCATGATAGCCCATTAAGCCATTAACCCGCTACTTCATGAGTGGATTAATCCATTCACGAGAACAGAGTTCTCAAAGATTCAATCACCTGTTAAAGGCCCCACCTTTCAACACGGCCACGTTGGGGATCAATCTTCCATACAAGCTTTGGAAGGGACATTCAACCCACATCAGAAATAAAATTTATTTTTTCCATGGGCTTACCCAAAGACAGATAGTCAAGCATAATCTAGTCATACTAAAGGGATGTTTTTAGATTAACTTTTAAGGTGCTCTTGAGATTGGCATAAATCTTTGTCAATGATAAATTCCTGTTCAACTATTCTGCTTCCCTCTGTGATATTTGGAGCCATTCGCCTCATCTATTTCTTTTTTCTTTCCAGTCATCTTTAGAGAAGGTTAGGTATGAAATCACAAAGAACTTATTCCACTGAAATTTCCCTGAAACATTGCCATTTTCAAAACAGACTGTTTTACGAGCATATTTTACCCACTTGCATAAAACAGCAAGACAAATTTTCTTTCAAAAGAAAATAGGTTGCATGTGTCTTTAACTTCTGCTTTTCAATTAGACTAAACAATAGCATTCTCCCAAAACACTAGACCAATAGTCCAGTGTATTGCTTATTTCATTTTGATCATTTTCTAGTGACTAACATATGGGCTTACATTTGCGTGCATATCCATTCAACATGAGCTGGTTCCTACCTGTGCCAAGCCCTGTGCTGGTTTTAGAGTGTGCAGACGAGTTAGGAAGGTCCTGTCTTTGGCCCCAGATAGCTCACAGCTGGTCAGGCAGACAGGAGAGGCCTCAGAATAGGGAATGTCACTTGAGCTGAGCCGTAAAGGAAGAGCCAATGTCTTCTAGATAGAGGAGAGAGAAAATGATATGCCAAGCAGTGGAGCAGCCTCTCCAAAGGTTCAAAGGTACAAAATTTCATGATCGGTTCAGGAAATGAAGAAATCAGTACACACAACGAGAGGGCAGTTGTCATTCCTTGAATAAAAGGGTGACTTAGCTTGTAAATTAGCAAAAGCATGAATTGCTTATGTACCTTTTGGCTCATTTTTTTAACCCTACATTATGGGCCACTTCAGCCCAGTTTCCTGTCCCTTTGGCCCCTAGTGGCTGGCTCTGAGCACTATCCACTTGACTCATGGGTCACCTGCTTCCAAAAATTTCTCCTGCTTATGGAGCCAGTTAGTGGTGATTTATCCACGTTTAGGCAGTGAGAGCAGCATCGCGTTGGTAAAGAGCGCGCACTCTGAAGTCGGTTCTGCCACTGCCTGTGTCATCTCCAGTAACTGACTAGGCCTTGTTTGGACTCAGTTTTCTTACTTATAAGATGAAGATTAAAAGGTAACAGGCGCCAACTCCATAAGGTCATTGCAAGGATTAAATGTGGTAAAGTATATAATAATTTTAGATGAGTGCTTGGCACATAGTAAGTACTCAGTAAATTTAGCTATTGTGTTTAAATTCCTCATTGTCTGTAAAAATAAGATTATTTTAACAGCTCCCCTTGTTGCTTCATCTACTCTTAGGAAGGCCAGACGCTTATTGTATCTGCTGCTTTCGTGCAGACCATCCACGTCTTGGTAGTTAACAGACCTCCCCCTTCCTCCACACACTCTCACTATTTCCTTTATTATATCTGGCATCTGTTAAAAGCAGATACTACCCTTTTGTTCCAGCCAATCATGTAACATACAGAAAACTCAAATAATACATCTTGAGTCTGTCTTCTTTGACCTCTTTCCATAGGTTCTCCCATGTTTCCTTGGGTTTGTGGCTCCCCAGCAGGTAGATATTTCTCAATGCATAAAAACACACCACAGCTCCTCCTCCCAGGCTGGTTCCTCTTGCAAGGGCATATTCATCCCATCCTCAGACTAAAATTCCAAGTTTCATCCCATAGGTTGAGGCAATCAACTCCTGAGATTATATTTTTATGTTGCGACCACTTAACCCAAGGCTCTGCATATTGGCATATAGATGTCAAAGCTTCAAGTCTTGTTTCTGCCATGCCCCTCTTCTCCCTCAATGTTTTCCCATGTGAATTCCTTGAAAAGCCCCCATCCTTACTCCTCTATAGTTGGAAAATTTATCTCATCCTTCATTGTATTCAGTTTAAAGTCCCCTCAAACATACTGGCTATTCTCCAAGTGAATAGGATTTTCCCTTACTTCATGAGATGCAACCCATTCCTACCCAAAGGATCATTGCCATATCTTAAACTATGCTTCACAAATCAACATTTAAATTTCCACCTTTGCATAGCCAATCTTTTTCTCACCTCTAAAGTCCCAATAGAAAACACTGCCTATATTTCCAAATCCTTTATTGCTATGTATTATGCTATGTATTACCATAACAGGTAACAGTCATTTGCCCCTGCTATATGCCAACTGAAGTAAACACTTCACAAACATCGATTCATGTAATATTAATAAGTCCTTTGAGATAGATGCTATGACTGTTCTCATTTTACAAATAAAGGAACTGGTGCTTGGAGGCTAAGTAATTTGCCTGAGATCACGCAGCTAGAAGTGTCAGAACACAGACTCAAGCTCAGATCTTTCTTAATACAAGACCCATGCTATTAACCATTAGATTCTACTGTCCCACCTAAAGATGCTTCAAAATGCAAATCTAAACCTTTTGTGTGACAGATTAAATTATTATCCCCAATTTCACACCGTTGCCATGACCTCACAATGTCCACATGTTCTTTCTGTGCTTTGATGTTGGGCTTGGCCATATCACCTGCTTTTGGCCACTAGAATATGGACAGACATGACAAGCTTGTATTAGTTTCCTGGGACTGTACTATGGGTTATGTGTGTCCCCCAAATGTTCATGTATTGGAAACTTAATCCCCACCGTGACAGTGTTAAGAGGGTGGGAAATCCAATTATGGTAATTGAAAGGTGGGGCCTTAAGAGGTGTGATTAGAGTGTGAGGACTGCACCCTCATGAATGGATCAATCCATTGATGGGTGGAAATGGGTGTGGTTCTGATGGCTTTAAAAGGAGAGCAAGTGAGGAGGTCAGCTCTCTCTTGCTTAGCCCACTCACCATGTGACACCCTGAGTCACTGTAGAGCCACCATCAAGAAGGCCTTCCTGGACTGTGGACTTCCCAGACTCCAAAACTCTAAGAAATAAATGTCATTTTCTTACAAATTGCCCAGTTCTAGGTATTCTGTTATAAGCAACAGAAACAAACTAATACAGGCTGCCTTAACAAACTACTAGAAACTTGGTAGTTTAAAGCAACAGAAATGTGTTCTCTCACAGTTCTGGAGGCCAGAAGTCCAAAATCAAGCTCTTGCAGAGTTGGCTCCTTCCTGCAGGTGCAGAGGGAGGATGTGTTCCACATTTCTCTCCTAGCTTCTGGCAGTTGCCAGCACTCCTTGGTGTTTCTTGGCTGAGCTAGCACATCTCCAATCTCTGCCTTTGTTGTCATGTGACATTCTCCCTGGGTGTCTGTGTCTAAATTTCTTTCATCTTATAAAAATACTAGTCGCTGGATTAGGGGCCACCCTAATCCAGTATGACTTCACCTTTGAGATAGGAGGTGCTCAGTTTCCCAGGGTTCAGGGTTCAGGCCACTTCCCTGGGTCTCACACCACTCCCCTAGGACTCAAGCTCCTCCACAGGCTCTGAGTTACTGTTGCTTGTTGCACCTCCTTTCGGTACCAACACAGCGAGATTGACAGCACAACAGACAGTTATTTCAGTGGCTGAGCATGCTCCTTAGAGAGGAGTTATCTTTGAATTATCTTCCACTGGGGGTGCTAGAGAGCACTGAACATATTTTAAGTAATTTTAGGTGTATGTTTTGAAATTTGACCAATGAATGTACTCCAAAGAGACCAACTGAGCATGTGCAAGGCTATGTGACATAAAATGTGACATAACTGGGAACCAACCACCCCCTTGGTTGAATATTCATTAGATGACATGAATATGCATAGAGCAGCCAACTATAAAGGTAGTATCCAGGGAGAAGGTGGGGCTGTGCTCACTCTGGAGCCAGCCTGCACTTTGTGAAGTGTGTATTTCTTTCTCTTCACTTTAATCCTATTTTTGCTTTCTACTCCAACTCTGCTCTTGAATTCTTTCTTGTGGCAGAGTCAAGAGCCCAGTAGAGTACAGGGTCAAGGCTTGGCACTGGACCTCCCCAGACCTTCTCTTCTGGTACCAACTTGATCACATCTGCAAAGTCCCTATTTCCAAATTAGGTCACATTCATAGGTAGGAAGTGGGCAGGTATTAGAACTTCAACACATCTTTTGGGGGGCACACAGTTCAACCTACCCAGGCTTTAAAAGGCATTTTGTTTTTCTGCTTGGCCCCTTGTACTAGCGCCATCGTCAGGAAAAGAGCTCCCCTCAGGGAACTGTGGCCCTTCATCCCGGACTCCAGAACAAACACCCATGGAGCAGGAGCTTCCCCAGGTAGATGGGCCTGCAGCTCAAAGCCCAGCCGCTGGGCTGAGGCCAGCCTATCTGAGATGCCTCCATCTGACCCACAGCCATGCAAATACATGATTGTCATTGTAATATACTATGCATCAAGGTGGTTGGTTATGCAGCATTTTTTTGGCAATACCTAATCAGTGCAATAAATTGTCTATACCTTAGAAACAACTAATTGAAAGGTACAATGTGAGGGGAAAACCCATTCACAATAGCAACAAAACCCATAACATACCTGGTTATATTACCCTTCATCGGCTCTTGATCATCTGAACTTAAACTTTATATTGTTCATGGGAGACAAACTATTTTCTAATAAAAAAATTATTTAGGACACCCCTGGAGATTTCTTCTGAAGTGGGAAGTGCTCAGTATCCCTGGGTTGGGGTTTCAGGCCACTCCCCTGGGTTTCAGGCCACTCCCCTGGGTCTCAGGCCACTCCCCTCAGTCTCAGGCCACTCCCCTAGGACTCAAGCCCCTTCTCAGGGTCCTGAGCTGCTGTTGCTTGTAGCACCTATTTTCGATACCAGCACATGGAGACTGAGAAGACATGAGGCAGATTTATGTAATCTCAGTAGCGAAGCATGCTCAGTAGAAAGGGGTTTACCCCTTAAATGACCTTCCGCTGATGGCACTAGAGAGCACCTACAATATTCTAAGTGTCTTTTGTTGCATGTGATTATATTTGGCCAATAAGCATGCTCCAAAGAGACCAACTGAGCATGTTCAAGGCGATGTTACATAACAGAGAACCACTCCCTTAGTTGAATATTCATTAGATAGCATGAATATGTATAGTTAGCCAAGCTATAAAAGTTGAATCCAGGAAGAAGGCAGGGCTGTTGCTCAGTGTCTCTGGAGCAGCCCACACCTCATCTGTGAGGTGTGTATATCTTGCTTTTTGTGTTACACTTGCCTGTAGCAAGCTGCTCTTCACTCTGGAACCAGTTTGCACTTTGTCCGTAAAGTGTATATTTCTTACTTTTGTATTAAACTTGCTGTGGCTCAGCCTCTGGAGCTGAACCGCACTTTCCCTGTGAGTTCTGTCTTCCTTATTCCTTACATTACACCTGTTCTCGTTTCCTTCTGTGACTCTGCTCTTGAATTTGTTCCTGTAGTGGAGTCAAGCCCCTGGTAGAGGATGGGGTGGGTTGAGGTTGGCCATTGAGCTTCCCAGACCCTCTCCTCCAGTAACACTTCATGAAACAATGTGTACCTGTCTGGATAGTAAAAGGGAATCAGAAGGAGGAAATGAAGTTGTGGACATAAAACAAATGTCCCTGCCCTCAAGTTGCTCACAGTCAATGAGTTGAGTATAAAGAACTTACTTCCCAGACCCTCTCCTCCAGTAACACTTCATGAAACAATGTGTACCTGTCTGGATAGTAAAAGGGAATCAGAAGGAGGAAATGAAGTTGTGGACGTAAAACAAATGTCCCTGCCCTCAAGTTGCTCACAGTCAATGAGTTGAGTATAAAGAACTTACGTGATGAACGGGATAAAGAATATCCCATCATGACTATGTCTAGACATTTATTTCTTGCCCCACAGACATTTCTGAAAAAGAAGAGCAGCTGCAGAGGAGTCTAGCATTTCACCAGGAAGAAGAGCAAGCACGTTATAGCTGCCAGCCATGCACAGGGTCCGAGCTTTTCCTTTTGACAGGCCACAGGTCAGGCTTCACATTACGCATCCCAGCTAATGTGACTCAAGTTTCATCTCTCATCTCATTCAGCCTTTTCCTTTTGTCCTGTGTCCCAGTCCTGACTGTACCCAGACATCTCCAAGAAGCATTTTTTATGCTAATAATTAGAGTTGATGTGTTTATGAGGCTCTGTTTTCCCAAAGGACCATCCCATCT
>NW_007727116.1:637547-643647 GCF_000696425.1 Galeopterus variegatus | reverse complement strand
GTTCAGCCTTTTCCTTTTGTCCTGTGTCCCAGTCCTGACTGTACCCAGACATCTCCAAGAAGCATTTTTCATGCTAATAATTAGAGTTGATGTGTTTATGAGGCTCTGTTTTCCCAAAGGACCATCCCATCTGAGGCCAACATTCCTTTGGAAGTTTTGCAAATGAGAAACAGAACCTCAGAGAATAAAACATTAAGATGATCTTAATACCATCAGTGTCCTTTTTTCTCCATTTACAAATAGTATCTCTTTGGAAAAATTTGGATGGCAAAAGTCATTTATGATCTGATACAAAACCTTAATTAATCCAAGTATAAATCCAATTCTTCACTTCTTGTTTTCAGTTCTGTTAGATTTGTGCCTGCTGAAGTTTGGACTGCTTTACCCCATTATAAAAAAGGGTCACACTGTATGATGCTGAAGTCTGAGTCACCTGAGCTATCTTTTCATTGTACCAAGCTCCTGGGTGATCTTGCATGAGTTATTGTTCAACATGAGAATTTGTAATTCAGTAAACAAAAAGCAATCAAAAGTTCATCTTTGGCTATTACTCAATTTTTTTTTTCCTTTTTGTCTTTTTCTGTGTCCAGCAACGGATCACAACCCTCAGTGTTGCCCCCGTACCGGACCGGGACCAGCAATGGGACTGCAACCCTTGGCACTGCTCCCGCGCCTCGCTCAGCCAGTAAGCGGGAACCGGTCTGTATGTGGGATCCGAACCCTCAGCGGGAGCGCCGCCGCACTTCCCAAGCGGCACACTATAGCAGTGCGCCACCGGGCCGGCCCCTATTACTCAATTTTAAAACTACATGTACACACAGTAGTCAGTTGCCACATAGTTCTACAAAAACCACCTTAGAATAATTTGTTCTCTTAAATGAGTCGTATTTTGTCACACACAATCTTATTATTTCTCTGGCAGAGAGCTAAGAAATGCACTGTGTACTGCTGTTTATTGCTTGAGAACTTGCTATCGTAGGAGAATAGGTGTATTTATAATACCACTGCGGGATGAATGAATGAATGGAACTGAAGAAGGGCACAGAAGTGAATGCTATGATTTTAGGTCACTCATTAGACCTCTCTAAGCATCAGTTTCTTCATCTGTATAATGAAGATAATAATGTTGCCTGCCCATCTTACAGGAGGATTATGAAAATCAGTTCAAGTTAATGAAGAGGAGCAATGCCTATGATGTCCAGCACTATGACAAATATTTCTGGAAATATAAAGGTAAATGAAAATAACCTCTTGAGTCAATGGTCATTTAATGATAAAATACAAGTGCACTTCAAAAAGCTCATGGAAAAGTAGAATTAAAAGATAATGCAGGCTTTCCATGAATTTTTTGAAGAACCATCATAAAATAATTTATGTAAATGGTTAAACTGAATACAAATACTTGTACACAGGAGTAGTAGTAGTGGTTGTGGTAATAAACTCAGAAAGTCAAAATTGGAAGAGAACTTAGAGATTCTGTAGTTTAACTCTCTTGTTTTAAACAAACTGAGTCCCAGAGAGATAAATGACTTATTCAAGGATGTACAACTAGTAGAATATCAAATATTTATTGTTAATATACCCTAATTTTTTGCATCTATTAAAATGTCTAAATTTTATTTATTTATTTATTTATTTTCTGTTTACAAAATATATTACAAAGCTATAGTAATCAAAACAGTTTGTACTGGCATAAAAACAGACACATAGACCAATGGAACATAATAGAAAGCCCAGAAATAAACCCACACATATATGGTCAACTAATCTTTGAAAAAGTTGACAAGAGTACACAATGGGGAAAGGATATTCTCTTCAATAAATAGTGTTGGGAAAACTGGATACCCTCATGCAACAGAATAAAATTGGACTCTTATCTTACACCATATATAAAAATCTACTCAAAATGGATCAAAGACTTGGATCAAACATAAAACGTGAAACCATAAAATTCCTAGAGAAAATCATAAGAACATATCCCAATTTTTAAGCAGATTCCTGGAAACTCAGATAGTAAGAGCTAGTATGATCAGCTAAAATTTCATACAGGTTTGAGAGAACGTTTAGCTCTGTTTAATACTGTGGATCAGAGGGCAGACTGACAAGTTTAGATTCTAGCTTGGAAACTCAGATAGTAAGAGCTAGTATGATCAGCTAAAATTTCATACAGGTTTGAGAAAACGTTTAGCTCTGTTTAATACTGTGGATCAGAGGGCAGACTGACAAGTTTAGATTCTAGCTCTGCCATTTACTAGCTAGTGACTTCACACAAGTTACATAACCTCTCTTTGTCTCTTTTCTTCATACTTAATATGAAGGCAGTAATAGCGCCAGACATCACAGGATTGTTCTGATGGTTAAAGGAATTAATATGTAAAGTGCTAAAACAGAGTCTAGCACATGATAAGCTCTTGGTATTGTTACCTATTAGCATGATTTAAGTAGAATGAAGCTAAAATGAGTCAACCTGTTGGTAAGGGAGGTATCTAAGGAAGAGATGAGTTGGGGAAGACAGAATTCATTGGACCAAAGGGGTGGCCCCCAAAGTAATGAATGCAGTGAGTGTTTCTTTCTCCACAAACAAAACCAGAGTTATTACCTTTAGGACATTTCTTCCCTTTCACAAAGCTGTCAGCTAACATCCTGAGCATTTCATATACCATGTCTGCATACTGATGCAGAGAATGAGCCTGCAATTCTAGGACGTCAGCAGAGCTCTCTCATCAACTCAGCTCCCAACAGCAGCTTACTCTGGGTTCAATTAAGGTAGCAAATGGTTTCCAGAGAAGAGGCAGCCTCTATTCTGAGATAAAGGTTTTGATCACCCATCATTACCAATTCATTAGCCTCCTCTGTCCTGCTGGACCTGGCCTGAAGGTTGACAGGCAAAGCCTAGGGGCGGGGGTAGGGGCAGTGTTTGGTTCACACTCTGATCACACGTGATCGCATGGGGTTTCCTAACTCAGCAGAACAGGACAGCCACTGCTGACCCTGAAGCTAGGTTAGGGTCACCCTGGGATAAGTGTCATTTCCCAGCCTCTTTTGGTAAGCAGGGTGAAAGCAAGGTCAAGGAAGAGCAAAGAATGGGCTGTAACCTAATCAATGGAATTGACACAGCTGAAGAAAGAACACGTCCAAAAAGCAGTGTGGTCAGCATGGGCAAATCAGTGTCCATGAGGAAGAGGGTCATGTGCAGGCAGGTCTGTGCTGGAGTGGTGACCAGTCCTGAGCCATGTGTCCCTCTGGTGGAGAGGGAGCATCAGGCTTCACTGGACATTCCAGGCAGTCCTCCAGCTCCCTCTTCTCACCCCGATCACAGGCTCATCAGGATGTCTTCAGGTGATAATTTGACTTCCCATCTAGATTTCATCACAGGGAGAGAATGTGCTTGAAACAGAACGTGTGTCTGATCTCCTGGCCAATTTTATTTGTCATTGTAAATTAATAAAATGGTGTTTTGATTTACAGATTCAATCTGTCTCTTGTGAATTTGGTTAGTATGACTTAGGGCCTGATGAACTGATCTTACCTTGGTGGGCTGACAAAACCAATTTTCGCAGTTTTTGAACCTGAAAACTAAGGCGCAGACCCTGGCCTGTGGTGAAATCACCAAGGTAAATTCCCAGACAGTGGCCTTCCCGCCACCCCCCATCAAACACATTTCTCTCATGGACTTTAATCTTTTCTAACACTTCAGTTCAATGTCCACTCAAATGGCTGATTCCATGGTGATAAATTCCAGAAATAAGAAGTTTATCCCTATCTTGAGCTACCTAATCAATGTTTTGACACATCTATAGAAGCACCCACTAAAAACATAATTCTAATTAGCATGTGATTTTTAGCACTTTACACATATCTTCTATTCATAACTATCGAGCTATTATTCATCTATAACCCACACTTTTTAAAGTCCTGCCTGACAGTACCAATTAGGTTCTGTGATCATTTAACCCAATGGTGCTTGCTGGGTGACCGCACCACACAAGGCAGGCCCTCAACTCCTGCCCCAAGTCCCTCCAGTCTGTCCTGGGGGTCTCTGAGTTGATCTCCTGTGTGCACACAGTGCTCTCTTCCTGCCTCTCTTTTTTAACGTTGGCTGCCTGTAGGGCATTTTCAAGAGAGCCCGACCTTCGCCAATACCATTGCTCCTGGTGTTGTAGCTATCCATGGGAATTTTCCTTCCTAGAGCATTGTCTCTGGGAGTCAGCAAAGCTGCTCTTTGGTACCTCAGAGAGACAGATGGCATAAAGTTTTCTCAAGTCACCTCTGCACACCTAGAGCCACACATCTGTAGGGTAGGAGTAAATGGCATCCTTCTCCCCAGGCCTGCACCACACAATGGTCTCTAGTCCCAGGGACCCCTGCCTGTGCCCCGAGTCCTACAAAGTTCTGAATGAAGCACTTTCATTTTCAGTGCCAGCTTCTCTCCAAAAAAGGGATCAAGCCTAGGACTTGAGGAACAGACATCTTACTGCCCTCCCCATCTCCTGTGTCTCCCTCTGGTCCAGACTGTGCTCAAAAATCTTCTTCCTCTAAATGATACCATCCACTCATGCAAATAGACAACTGGAGGAAGTCACAGGGTGACAGTCTCAGTTCAGGCTCAGGGTGGAAAACCCTGTGCTACACAGTCACATGTCCATTCATCACATACCTGTGAACAGATGCCAGATTCTGAGCCAGGCTGTGATAACAGAGAGAATAAGACACAGTTCCTAGAGGTTCAGCATCATTCATGATGACTCATGAGTTCATTCATAATCAACTATGGTATAATGTTATATGCACCATAATAATGATATGTACGAGATATGCTACAACACAGAAGAAAGCAAGCTTCCTGTAGCAGAGGTTAGACGGTAGTAGACAGGAGCTGAGCAGAGGAAAGGGAGTTTCTAAACAAGGCTTGCGAGGAGATGACAGTCAAATGCTCCCGTAAGCGTGAGTTTCTCGGGTAAATGATAAAAGGCATTCCAGGCAGGGGGAAGTGTTAACCAAGTGTTAGAGGAAGCGATTTTATTCTTTAAATTTGATCATTCTACAAATGTAGTAATTCTATATGTGAGACTTTCTGTAGCAAAATCCCAAGAGGACTCAACATATGAACAGCTGCTTTTCAGTAAAACCTTTTGAAAAAACTGATGTTGCAACAGGATTTGATCCGTTCTCTTTTGGTTGCTGAGACTGAACAGTAGCAAAAATAAGAGGAGGACAAGGATAAAGGTGATCGTCAAAGCATTTCAATACCATCTGCCGAGAGTAATTTAGCCAGAGAAATCGTGATGGGCATGAACAACACGAGCAGCCCTTTGACAAGTGGTGCTGTAAACGCAGAAACCGCCACACTCGTGCGTGCACTATGGAACTAACTTTGTTTTCCCTTCATAGCTCAGCCTTAGTGATTAACTAAGATTGTGTCAAAAGCAGACAACCTGTCTCACCCGATACATTTCTCAAAGCAGGCAGCAGCTGTCCCGCACTCTTGAACATCCTGTCTGGCCTAACACATCTCTGAAAGCATCTTGTCTAGCCCAATATGTCCCCATACATTTCTCAAAGCATCCTGTCTCACCTGATACATCCCGATACATCTACGTCTCTCAAAGCAGGCAGCAGCTGTCCATCACACTTGAGACACCCTGTATAAATGATGCATGTACCTACATAAACCCTAGCCCTCAGTCGATCAGAGAGGCACATGCAACTTTACCCTCTGTCTCCCAGCCGATGTCTTCTGAAATAAAAACCTTTCCTTTAAGTTCTGTCTGGCGGGTGTGATTGGCACTCCTATAGAGGTGGGTACTAGGACCCACACAGGTCAGGGATTCCCTCAGTGAAGGGGAATCCTACAGGACTCATTCGTGACCAGCACACCAACCATTGATTTACACTGGACAGGTGGTGATAAGTTAACCAATAAGAAAAGTCCACTGTTGGTCAAGGCATACAGAAGATCTAGACTGCTTCCTAATTCTGCTACACCAGCGAGGCTTACCAATTCTAAAAGCTATACAGAAAGTAAGGACAGACCATGGAAGAGACTCTGATCGTCTCTAGTCTTCTCATTTACTTGCACATATTAGGAAGGCTCTCAAGA
>NW_007727116.1:635917-637457 GCF_000696425.1 Galeopterus variegatus | reverse complement strand
TGGGTACTAGGACCCACACAGGTCAGGGATTCCCTCAGTGAAGGGGAATCCTACAGGACTCCTTCGTGACCAGCACACCAACCATTGCTTTACACTGGACAGGTGGTGATAAGTTAACCAATAAGAAAAGTCCACTGTTGGTCAAGGCATACAGAAGATCTAGACTGCTTCCTAATTCTGCTACACCAGCGAGGCTTACCAATTCTAAAAGCTATACAGAAAGTAAGGACATACCATGGAAGAGACTCTGATCGTCTCTAGCCTTCTCATTTACTTGCACATATTAGGAAGACTCTCAAGATATATTAACCGTTCATCACCTTCGCTTAATTTAGACACGCTACTAGGACATAACCCAGATTTTCTAGGAATACCGTGTTCACCGCTAGAAATGGAGTTGCGGAGAAAGCAAGCACATGGCATCTAAGTGGGAGCCCAGGATTCTAAACCTACCTGTTAATAGATTAAGACGTCTGTCATGAGTTGGAAGGTGCTGCATCCTCTCAAAAGAACAGTGCCACTTCAGGGACTAAGGGGACTGATCTCAGAGAACAAGCCTGGAAAGTTCTGCCTCCTTAGAAGAGTCCCTGTCAAAGTTTGCCTTAATCTGGGAGATCAGAAGCGGCATCTTTCAGCAACATGAGTAAATACAAGTATCTTCCAGAACTATGCAGTGGAGGTTCTCATCTCGAGCTGCTCTCGGTGTCCACCTTGTGACTGTCTTGTCCTTGATGGGGAAATCATAACAGGCTGGACAGCAGGTACATCTCAGTACCACATGCTGGTTCAGTTGCAATCTTTTCTCACCTTTTCCAAATATTAAAATAAGAGATTTAGGACTACTTGGAAGATACTTATTGAAGTCAAGCCCATCTACAGAAAATATGCATTTTCTCTCCTTTTCAAGTCAGACATGACAGTCTTGTGTCTAAGCATCAGCCTCTAGTTTTGTTTTGTTTTTTTTCCTTTTTGTCTTTTTTACTGACCGGTAACGGGATTGCAACCCTCAGTGTCACGNGAGCGCCGCCGCGCTTCCCAAGCGGCGCACTAGCGCAGTGCGCCACCGGGCCAGCCCCTGGATTGATTCTTCTGAGCGTTATAAGTATCCAAAGATTCCTTGCCATTATATATCTGAAGATGGTAATACATTTTTATACAAATATTGTGAGGCAATAAGAAATTAATTAGGATCTGAGACCACCGTGTACATCCTCTGAAATGCCCATACCTACAGGTGTCCAATAGTCTCTTTATTGCAAAAAGATGATAACTCATTTAACCAGAAACTATTGAAAAGTAAGTTAAAAAACATTAAAATGAATATGTATGAACCAGTGAGTCAAATTTTAGAGACACAAGTTAAGTGTCTATATTTTAAAAGACAGCAGAGCTGGTATAGAGAAATACTAATTCTCTCACTTGTGGCTCTGGGAAGAAAAAACACTGGCAGAGATGATTTTTTTTTTTTATGAAAAATAATATTTATTTATTTATTTTTTTTAATTTTTATTTTGTCAATATACAATGTATATGATTATTA
>NW_007727116.1:633642-634903 GCF_000696425.1 Galeopterus variegatus | reverse complement strand
ATCTCTGTTCAAGGGAATTTTGGCCTAAATAGCAAATCTAAACCACAGGAAAATTCATGTGCCTGAAGTACCCAGATCCCTGCTGATAGATCAACAAGAGCTACAATCAAAATGTCAATATTTCCAATGGCCAGAGCATTAGTACTTATGGTGTCTTGGATAAGGAAGTCACCAGAGGACAGAAGCTCTTTACTACAGGCAGACAGCCAGCTACTTTACAAGGAACTGCAGAGTCCTTAAGATGACAATGGCACCTTCAAAATCCAGATCTTATCACTGTAACATATCTTAGTCTTCATGTGGAAGTAACTTGAAAGCTTATTGGAAAATGAAGGCAATTATGCAATAACAGTGGTAGACTTTGTGGATTATCATTCAATCTTTTTTTGGAACCTGGAATGATATTTTAAACATCTTGACTTGCTTAGTAACTTACCTGAATTGATTCTTCTGAGCGTTATAACAAGTATCCAAAGATTCCTCGCCATTATATATCTGAAGATGGTAATATGTTTTTATACAAATATTGTGGGGCAATACGAAATTAATCAGGATCTGAGACCACCCTGTACATCCTCTGAAATGCCCACACCTACAGGTGTCCAATAGTCTCTTTATTGCAAAAAGATGATAACTCATTTAACCAGGAACTATTGAAAAGTAAGTTAAAAAGCATGAAAATGAATATGTATGAACCAGTGAGTCAAATTTTAGAGACACGAGTAAGTGTCTATATTTTAAAAGACAGCAGAGCTGGTATAGAGAAATACTAATTCTCTCACTTGTGGCTCTGGGAAGAAAAACCACTGGCAGAGATGATTTGGGTAAGAGTATAAAATGGCATATGACAGTCTCACACCTAGGCAGAAGTACACATAACTGTGACAGATCCCCAAATACAGGGGTGATGGAATATCAAAAACCTTTGAGTGGGTGTGTGCATGTGCACTTTTAATATGTATTGTTTAACTGGTGTGTAAAATAATACTTCTATAAAAAAGAAAAGAAAAAAACTAGACATAGCAATAGCAAACTGCCATGTACCAAAGAAAGCAGCAACAAAAGACCTAGAGCAAAACCATTAGAATGAAAAGAGATTTTGCAGAAACACTATTTTATGAGCCAGGTCAATGACAGATCAAACAGATGCCCCCCCCAATTTAATAATGTATTTGAGCAATACAATTTAAAAGATAATACGTATTCCTGTGTATTTATTTATAACCTTTCCGAGGCTGAGATCCTGGATGTAGTCCTTCAA
>NW_007727116.1:632046-633505 GCF_000696425.1 Galeopterus variegatus | reverse complement strand
TTAATCTCTGCCTTGGGATCTGCAGACACCATCCAGGTTTCATCAGATTCCTCCAGGAGCTAGTTCTGAGGCTGGAAAGTCCGAAGTCTAGGGAACACATCTGGTGAGGGTCTTCTTTGGTGGTGGCTTTAGAGCAATGCAGGGGTCTCAGATTGCAGAAAATGGAGGAGCAGAGAGAGAGCAAGATGATTTTGATAAGAGTATAAGATGGCATATGACAGTCTCACACCTAGGCAGAAGTACACATAACTGTGACAGATCCCCAAATACAGGGGTGATGGAATGCCAAAAGCCTTTGAGTGGGTGTGTGCATGTGCACTTTTAATATGTATTGTTTAATTGGTGTGTAAAATAATACTCCTATAAAAAAGAAAAGAAAAAAACTAGACATAGCAATAGCAAACTGCCATGTATCAAAGGAAGCAGCAACAAAAGACCTAGAGCAAAAAGCATTAGAATGAAAAGAGATTTTGCAGAAACACTATTTTATGAGCCATGTCAATGACAGATCAAACAGATGCCCCCCCCAAATTTAATAATGTATTTGAGCAATGCAATTTAAAAGATAATATGTATTCCTGTGTATTTATTTATAACCTTTCCGAGGCTGAGATCCTGGATGTAGTCCTTCAATAGCTGGTCCCTGTGTCTTTGGGAAGAAATCAATGTAGCATAAAGGATAAGGCACTGGAGTCAGACAGACTGGGTTCACTTCTCAGCTCTTCCATTCACTTCAGAGCATCTCTGTGAGCCTGTTTCCTCATCAATAAAACAGCCATCTATAATAATGCATGTAAAGTCCTGAACATGGTGTCTGCTGCAGTGCAGGTGTTCCATGTACATCAGCTCTGATCACCTTCTGCATTAACATTTGTCATCCTTGTTGCCTTCCTCTGCTGATGGACAGTGCTCGGCCTCTCCCCTGACAGTGAAGAGGCGTTGCCTCGAATGCAATTCAGGTCAGGGTTCCCATATGACTACAGTGATTTCTGTAACTAACATATCTGCCTGCTGTAGTACAAATCCACTCTTGAGCCATTTTTTCTGCAGAAGGGAGAAAAGGAAAGAAAACAGCAGCATTTTTGAGGCTATGGTGACGATTTTATCACTTCCACTACCTAGTACACAGAGCTATTGAGACAGCCCCCAAGAACATGACTTAAATTCCAGGGCACATCAGCCCACATGCCTGCTGCTGTTCTCACCTGTGGTGTATTGTTTTTCCTGACTGTCTAATTCCACACAGCAATGTGAATTGACTGCCCAGCATCCTGGTTCACTAAATGTGTCTGCATCTGCCTAAATCCCAGTTTGGACAGATTTCGAGTTGCTGCTCACAGCTTCTTGCCACATCTGGCATATGGCTGGTTATCAGGGAGTCATGCCCAACTCCATGCGCTGGCATCATTGAATCTAAGTATTAACTTAGCAGCGACCACTAAGAGAGCAGGAATACTAC
>NW_007727116.1:629207-631687 GCF_000696425.1 Galeopterus variegatus | reverse complement strand
TTGGGCATTATTATTCCATTTCTCAGATGAGGATACTGAATATCAGAGAGGATGAGGAGCTTGTCTAAGGTTTCATAGCTCTTAAGTTGTGAAAGGAATTTGAGCTCAAGTCTGTCTGACTTCACACATTGCTGTATGTCCTCTGTCCTCCATCCGTCCCCTTCAGTATGCTCTTTCTACTGTATTGCACTCACACAAACATACATTAAAATATAAACCACATGCTGGGTCAGTGAGAAAAAAATTGTATAATAGATAAACCTCAGAAAAATGCAACGAATAAAAGAGATAGCAATAAATATAATACTATATTAGATGCAGAAATTCTAAAATATAAGTTAGTACTATAATAAAGTACATAATAATATTAAGACGACCTCAACAGAATGATTTTATAAAAATATAAAATGACTAAAACTGGCACAATAAATTGTGTAAGTTTGGCGACAAGCAACAGAAAATCCAAAATAACCTATAAAGTCCCACAATACCTGGAAGTGTAATCCAGGTATTGTGGGATGCCCAGACTCTGTTATTGTACTGCTTTGCCACTCTCAACATGAGCTTACAGCCTCATGATACAAAACGCCTANCGAATAAAAGAGATAGCAATAAATATAATACTATATTAGATGCAGAAATTCTAAAATATAAGCTAGTACTATATAAAAGTATATAATAATATTAAGACGATCTCAACAGAATGATTTTATAAAAATATAAAATGACTAAAACTGGCACAATAAATTGTCTATCTATTAGGATTAAGTTTGGCGACAAGCAACAGAAAATCCAAAATAACCTGTAAAGTCCCACAATACCTGGAAGTGTAATCCAGGTATTGTGGGATGCCCAGACTCTGTTATTGTACTGCTTTGCCACTCTCAACATGAGCTTACAGCCTCATGATACAAAACGCCTACTGAGGCTCCAGCCATCAAATCTGTACTTTAGCAAGTAAGAAAAAAGGTGTGCACACTCCTTTTAAGGACAATTTCCAGAAGTTGGACATATCACTTTTGCATTCACTCTGTGGTGGACAGACTATAAAATGGTTCCCAAATGTCCCCACTTCTTGGTATTCACACAGTTATGTAATCTCCTCCCATTGAATGTAGGCAGGACCTGTGAATTGTTTGTAACAAATATAACACACCAAAGGCAATGAGATATGATTCTCATGATTATGTTACATAAGACTATAACCTTGTCCTGTGAGCATGTTCTCTCTACTAATGCTCTCCCTTGCTGGCTTTGATGAAGTAAGCTGACATATGAAGAGGGCCAAGTGACAAGGAACCAAGGGTTGCTTCCGGCCAACAACCACAAAGATCTGGGGCCCCCAGTCTGACAGTTCACAAGGAACCGAATCCTGCTGACAATCACATGAGCTTGAAAGTGGATCCTTCTCCAGTCAAGTCTCAGATAAGACCTCAGACCTGACTGCCACCTCAGTGGCAGCTTTATGAGAGATGCAGAAGCAGAGGACTTTTAACCTGGGTCCACACTCTTGACCCACAGAAACAGTGGGATAATCAATATGCGCTGTTTAGTCTGCTATTGTGGTGATACCCAGCAATAGATAACTAACGCACACTCCTTTCGCCAACACTTATTCACTTGTCACACATAGCTGCAAAGGAATCTGGAAAGTATAGTCTTTATCCTGGTTGGCTGTATCTAGGCTAAAAGTCACAAATTCTACCACCAAGGAGAAAAGGGAGGTGGATATTTGGGCCCAACTAGTGATCTCTACCACAAGTAGATTAAGTGATCAAATAACCAAGAGAAAATGAGAAATGTAATCAGAAGGCTAGATGCAATATAGTATTTCAAGCTATGGTGCCTTAAGTGGTAAATTCTTTCAGACATTAAAGAAGCAAACAAACCATCAAAATCCCTTGTTATAAAAAAAATTTTTCCAAATTATCCGTTGCTTGTGGCATGGCAAATTGGAATAATCCTTATTAGTAGTAAAACAATTTATAGTATGTATCAAGAGCCATGAATAGTTTCTATCCTTTGACTCAGTAATTCTACTTCTAGAAGTATATCCTAAGGAAAAAAACCCAAAATACTGAGGAATAAAACTGTGCAATGTACTGGTCATTGCAGAAATATTACTAAGATAAAAAATTTGAAATCACCTAAGTATTCATTAATAGATCAAACAATAAGTAAAGTTATGGTCCATCTTCTCAGTGAAAGTATCATGTAGTCATTAAAAATGATAATTACAAAGACTATTTTTATCATAAAAAGTGCAATGTAAAGATGTAACAAAATGAAAGCAGAATCCAGAAAACTATTGTTAAAAAGAATGAATAGAAATACAACAATGACAGAAGGGATTGTTTTGATAAATGGAATCATTGTTTTTTTCCAAAGTTTTTCTTTCTTTGTTTTGTTTTGTTTTGCTTGTTCATTTGTTTTTATTGTAACAGAGTTGACTGCACACATCTGTAGGGTGCAGAGCTGAC
>NW_007727116.1:620346-628575 GCF_000696425.1 Galeopterus variegatus | reverse complement strand
TTTTGATAAATGGAATCATTGTTTTTTTCCAAAGTTTTTCTTTCTTTGTTTTGTTTTGTTTTCCTTGTTCATTTGTTTTTATTGTAACAGAGTTGACTGCACACATCTGTGGGGTGCAGGGTTATCAATACCTGTTTGCAATATGTGATGCTGAAATCAGGATAATTAGTATATTCAACAATATACGATATAATCAGTTTTCAAGGCCCTTTACCAATCCCTCCCTTACTCCCCCTCCCCTTCCCTTGCCCACTCCAAATTTTTTCTAATTACTTGTGTAACTGAAAATTTTAAAAATAGCAAGCAAAAGTTTAAATCATAAAAACAGCCAAATATATTGGACTTCCTTATCAATATATCGAACACTTTGGAGGGATCTTGAAAAAGTTCATGGAAAGATTTGTATTATATTTTAATTCTGTTTTTCCACGAACTTTTTGAAGTTCTGTTATCTAATCTTCACAATAACTCTAGGCCGTCACTACTGACATTATCCCCGTTTTACAGTCAAGGAACTAGAGGCACAAGGAAGTGTAAGTTTCTCACCCGGTGCACAGCTTAAATCCATGTATGAGAGCCCAATATTTAAACCACTGCGCTAAAGAGCAAAGAATAAGTGAAAGAAATGGAAATAGCAAGTAAAATTTCATGAGAGAAATGAGTGGGTAAAGCAATTGCTCAGGAAACCACATTTAAGGGGAGAAATTAATACAGCTCATGAAAGCACAGCCAAGCGTCCACAGCCCTCTGGATGCCCTAGGGCTTTTGGAACCTTGTTTTAATATTTGGACATCTAACATTTCGGGAGCTCACTCCTTTGTGATCAAGCCCTATATCCCTTGAAACAATGAGCTTTGTGCATGAGCTCCTTTTGTGCCTAATGATCCGTAGTGGAAGAAATGACTGGCCTTCTGACCTTTGTCTCCTAGCAACAGTGAGGCCTGTGTGCTCTCCCTAACCCTACCAATGGTTATATGACAATCCAACACATGGCCACAAGCACAATAGTGAAGCACTACTGCGTGACAATAATTTCAAAGGTAAGTTGAAAGAAGTAAGTGCTTTAAAAATTCCTCTGACGTGTCATACCACAAAAGTGAAAAACAGACAGCAAGGAGCAAGGAGGTGCTTGTCTCCTATGAATAATGAGTTTTCAAATACGATAATAACTTACTCAGACTTGCTGACCTCCACATGCAGAAATAAAACTAATTTGCAGAGTCATTAGCATTCAGCTCTGATCTCTCTATCCTTTTTGAAGAATCTTTCCTCCATCTGGAGGTCAATGTTTGTAGGGTCAGGATAACATTCTGCATTTTTAATCAGCTTTACAAATCACACTTCTTGCACAATGTCAGGCTGCCTGTGGTATTTTTATTTCATTTAGGAAGGAAAGTTAAATGTTTATAGCTCAATGCTCAATTTTAAGTTCTTCTGTATTCTCTGTTCAAATAAAATACTTTAGAGTTTGTGTGTGTTCTGTAAACTTGCACTTGGGAGAACATAATGTGTATATGTGTCCATGTGATAATCATAATTTCTCTAATATGCTTCCTCTCAGTTTAATCTCAGCATGTTAATTCAATGTAATTTAGAGTCCTAATCTATTAAGAATTCTAATGAATTCCTAATGAAGACCACAACTCAATAGAAAAGCAGGAAGAAGATATAATAAACAATTTTCACACACATGCAAAAGATATAAAAATGTCCTTCCTTGTTCTTGGATCTCAACATCATAAAATATAAGTTCTCCCTAAGTTCAGTTGTAAATATAATGCAATCACAATAAAAGTACCAAGTTTCAGGAGGCAGGCAGGTGATACCAAAGTTCATATGGAAAGTAAATAACGCAAGAATAGCTAGGAAAACACTGAAAAGGAAGAACTGTGAAAGCACCCAGCCCTATCAGATAATAGAACATAAACAGTGTGATATTGTGATATAGAGACAAACAGACCAAAAGAATAGAATCACAAGTCTAGAACTCAACTGCGTATAGAAATCTAGGGCGTATGATAAAAAGGACATTTCAAATTACTAAAGCAAAGAGATTTTTACATAAATGGTTTTGAGACAACTGGATAGCCACTTGGGAAAAGATGAAATAAGATCCATTCCTTGCACCACCCACCCCACACACGTATGTACATGCACACACCCTGCATGGATTAGAGATCTAAAAGTAAGAAATAAAACCTTACAAGTACTAGAAGAAAGCAGGAGTTACTTCTTCCATAATATGGATGTAGGGGGAAGGCTAACTATGCCTCAAAATCCTGATGAGATAAAAGAAAAGACTGATAAATTTGACTACATTAAAAATTTTTGAATAACAAAAGTACACAGTAAGCAGTCAAAAACCAGATGGCAAATAGCAAATATTTGCAACATAAATCACAGATGAAGCGTTGATATCTCTAAGGAACTTTTAAAAATTGAGGGGGAGAAGGAAGACCAAAACTCAGTAGAAAAACAGGAAGAAGATATAACAAATGATTTTCACACACACGCAAAACATATAAAAATGTCCCTTAAGCCTATGAAAAGACATTCAGCTTTACTCATAACAGGATAAACAGAAATTAAAACCACACTGACATACTGTTTTTCACCTATCAGACACGCAAAAATTCAAAGTTTAATGATACAGTCTTTTGGATAAAGCTGTGGGGATATAGGCTCTCTCTCTCTCTCTCTCTCATACATTTCTGAAGGAAATACAAAACAGTAAATCAATGGAGGGAAATTTGGCAATATATAACAAAACTACATATGCATTTATTTACCTTTCAGCCAAAGCAACAGTCTCTCTTCTATAAATTCACCCTGAAGATACACGTACAACACTATAAAAATATAAAAGCATAGGCTATTTTCTACTTGTAGTTGCAAATGTTGGCAATTACCTAAATTTCAAAGCACAGGGAATTGGTTAAATCCTGCGGTACACACACACAATGGAATACCATGCAGCTGAAGAAAGAATAAGGCAGATCTTCATAAACTGATGCAGAGTGATTTCCAGGACATTCTGTTAAGTGAAAAACACAAAGTGCAAAAGTGCATTATCTTTTTGTGTAAGGAACAAGGGACATTAAGAAAACTTACATAAATCTGTTTTTGTTGCAACACACACACACACACAACGCACACAAAAAGAATGAACCATAAAACAATAAAATTTGTTACCTACAGGTGATAAAAGAAATGGGGTCTGTATTAGCCGTTTGTGTTGCTATAACAGAAATATCTGAAACTGGGTAATGTATAAAGAGCGGAGGTGTATCTGGCTTACGATTCTGGGACAGGTGCATCTTGCCCGGGCTTCAGGCTGCTTCTACTCATGGCAGAAAGTGGCAGCAGTCGGTGGGTACATGGCAAGAGGAAGCAAGAGAGAGAGACAGAGAGAGAGAGAGAAGGTGCCAGGGTCCTGTAAACAACTAGCTCTTGTGGGAACTAATAGAGTGAGAACTCACTCATTAATACCCCCTCCCCCAGGAAGAGCATTAATCCATTTATGAGGGATCCGCCCCCATGACTCAATTGGTTTCCAGCACTGCCACATTGGGGATCAGATTTCCACATGAGTTTTGGAGGGGACAACACATCCAAACTCCATCAGGGTCCACAGGTGAAAGGAAGGAACGAAGTGTCTACGAGTACATCTTTTTTATAGGTATGGCTTTTGAAAGCATGTCGACAAATTAAAAAGCTAAATCCACAAGGGTGAGAGAAAAACCTAAAATAATGCAAACGGAAATGAGTACATCTTTTTTATAGGTATGGCTTTTGAAAGCATGTTGACAAATTAAAAAGCTAAATCCACAAGGGTGAGAGAAAAACCTAAAATAATGCAAACGGAAACAAATGATACCAAAAGTGTTAAACAAAAAACGTAACCACACTGAAGAGGAAAAATATGAACTAACACAAGGAAGCTTCACACACAGCACTTCAGTTACATAACCTCAGTCTAGGGGGGAAACCACAAACAAGTTTAGAGGCTTTTTTTTTCTTTTTTTTTGTGTAGTGGTATGTATTAGTCAGGGTTCTCCAGAGAGACAGAATGAATAGGATGTGTTATACATATATGAGAGGGGATTTATTAGGGGAATTAGCTCACATGATTGTGGAGAGAAGTCCCACTATAGGCCGTTTGCAAACAGGATGCCGGTAGCACAGCTCAGTACAAGTCTGAAGGCCTCAAAACCAGGGAAGCCGATGGTGTCCTTGGTGTAAGAGTCTCGGGCTCTGATGTCCATGGACAGGAAAGAAGAGTGTATCCCAGCTCCAGCAGATAGAAAGTGATTCACCTTTTTTCTCTGTCTTTTGTTCTCTCCAGCAGATTGGATGGTTCCCACCCACACTGAGGGCAGGTCTTTCCACTCAGGCTCTCATGCTAATCTCTGCGAGAAATACCTTCATGGACACACCTAAAAAGATAGTTTTACCAGGTTTCTGGGCATTCCTTAATCTAATCAAGTTGACACCTAGAATTAACTTTCACATGGTATAAAAATAGAAATTCTTAAACTATTTTATGTGTATTGTAGGACTGAGCAAAAAGTATATTTGATGATATTGTTTGGAGCCATGGTTCTCACTGTGGAAGAAGGAAAGTATCAAAATGCAGAGTGGAGATAAGCAAGGAAGAACCTAAGAGATTTGATTAGGATTGGAGGTATCAGTACAAACTCATAATTACAAATCTATAAACATATGTATATATTTCTTAGTACTGTCTGCTAAAAGGACCTACAAGCAATCAGCACATCTAGTTGCCAGAAGATGTCAACACTGCTTTGCAGGGGTTCCAATGGGCTAAATCTGGAATAACTTAAGCATCAGAATAAATAAGTGTCCATTTATTTACAGGAATTTAAATAAATGACTCGTGAACTATGGTTAGTTGACTTATGAGTCAATGAGAATAGAGAAATAGAGACGGAGATAGATGATTCATTGATAAATAAATGATAAATAGATGAGAAAGCAGAACTCATTCATACAGCTCATTCGCCTGGGACAATCCGAGCATCAAAATAAGTAGGAAATGTACTGCGTTATAGTCCATTCACTAGAGCAGGAACCATGAGTTCATACGGATGACAGGAGAGAAAGAGAGGGAAGGAGGGAGAAACAGTTCATACAGCTCATTCATTTTTTTTAAAATAGTGATTTTTAACTGCATCTACTCCCTACCAACTGATGAATGTACAGAAAGTGATGGAATTAAAAACCATTATTTTGCAACCATACAAGAAAGATTTTTGTTGTTGTTTTTTACTTTTTTACATTTAACCTAATTTTATTCATGTTTGCCTTGGGATGGGAAATAGGTCATTCAGTAAAAAACACAGTAAAAATCAAATATGTCTTATCATGTACAACTTTTAAACTATAATACTGCTGTCTCTTAATTACTTTCATGCACACAAGTCTAACATTACTTTTAAAAAAATAGACACAATTAAGACTTCTAGAAGTGTTTTATAAGAAAGTAATTCCCAATTTTTCTTTGTAGGTAGATCAAGCACCTCCAAACTATGAATCCTTATACATAGTGAGCACTTTACTTAAAATAAACACTTAAGTAAATTAAGTATATGGACAGCATTAGGATAGGTTGACACTATATATTCAGCTAGGTAGGCAACAAATCATAGTGCCAAATGGAGAAAATATATTTGCAAGTGAATTTTTAAAACTAAGTTAACTTTTATAATTAAATACAGAAAATATATTGATCTGATAAAATAAATAAGATGTGATGTATTAACACCTCACTATGAAGAATGCATACCAGTGCAACTGTAAACAATGTGTGAGTCTTACAAAAGTAGTTTACGGGCCAGCCGTGGCTCACTCAGGAGAGTGTGGTGCTGACAACACCAAGGCCACAGGTTCGGATCCTATATAGGGATGGCTGGTTAACTCACTTGGGAGACCGTGGTGCTGACAACACCAAGTCAAGGGTTAAGATCCCCTTACTGGTCATCTTTAAAAAAAAAAAAAGCAGATTAATAGTTGCCTAGGGTTAGAGGGGTGGAATAATTGGGGATGATGGCTAAGGGATTTCGTTTTGGAGTCATGATAGAGTTCTACAACTGCTGTGATGATTGCAAAACTCTGAGTGTGCTCAAATCCATCGAGTCACACACTGTAAGTGGGCGAGTTGTGTGGCGTGGACATTACATCTCAATAAAAGCTGTTCCAAAACAAATGTGGGGGCCGGCCCGTAACTCACTTGGGAGACAGTGGTGCTGACAACACCAAGTCAAGGGTTAAGATCCCCTTACTGGTCATCTTTTTTTTTTTTTTTTTTTAAAAGGAGTTTACTACAATAGACTCTGGCTAAATAGAAGTGCGGATTGTAAAGCACTGTGGGTGGCACCTGTTCTGCCACATAATTTTGCTAACTTAGGTAGAAGACACACGTGTACCACATTCAACATTCATTTTCAGTTGCTGCTGGTGTCGTGTTTTAAGAAATGTGAACAGTATGAAAAACTTGAAAATACTCATGAATGAAAAATGTTTTAGGAAAAAAATAGATATTTTCATGCAGCTATATACAGCCTCACTGTGTAAATTCCAAGGCAAGACTTTTGTTTCCTGTAAAACAGGTCAGCATTCTATGAGAGGATGCTTGCTTGTCTTAGTGCATTTCTTGTCTCTTCCAGCACCGCATTATTTTGCTCTATTCTGTATTTGTGGGTGCAAATGACATGCCAGTTAAAATGGAAACTATCTCACATGTTAGAGAAAAGTCTGGATTTTAAAAACCGAGNTGCCAGTTAAAATGGAAACTATCTCACATGTTAGAGAAAAGTCTGGATTTTAAAAACCGAGAACTAATAAAATCCTTATTAATTGACACCATCTGATTCAAGTAAAAAATGATTTAAACACTATGGGGGGGGGGGAAGACAATACATTCCATGAAGAATACCAAGAGAAATGTCTGCTGAGAGTTTTAGTTCAGATGTTTCAGAAGGCTGCTTTACGAGGAATTCGAGGGGAAGATTTCACAGCAGAAGGTGTTAATGTGGCCTGTGTTGATCTAAGTGGGGACCCGCTGGACTGTGAAACTGCGGGATGCCTGTGGGTTCAAGCTGCTTGTTAAAGAGGAATTCCCCACTGTTGTTCAGAAACCCGTCCTTATTTTCTCTCTCCCCAAGCTCCCATCCTCTTCTGGCTCAGTTTCCAGCATTTCAGTATCTTCTTTTCCGCTAAAAACGTGTTCAAGTAACTGGCATAAGTGTTTTCCTTCTCAATGTATTCATCCTTCCTTGTCTCATAACAAAACCGACAGATGAGAAAACAGTCCTCCCCACCACTCACAAACTGGCTATCCCACGAAGATCGGTAAAAGGCTTATTCACCAAACTCACCAAAGTCACCGTTTCTGTTTTCTGTTTTTCTCGGCTTCCTGACTTTGACATCAAACTTCTCAGTTCTAGTTCGGACACCGAGCTATTCAAGTCGTTTAATTTATCAACAACATAGTGCGCTCATGCTGTGAACCAAGCCTAATAGTTCCTGCAATAAAGAATCAAAATCAAATCTCTGATTCTTTTCCCTTTCTTTTTCAGCCAGTTGCTATGATGCTTCCTCTAGAGCCATCTGGGCTTTAACCAATCCATTCATTCCACATTTTGACTTGTCTTTCTTACCAGGTTTTTCTTTGCTTTGCTCTAATTACAAAGATCTATAGTAAGCTTGGGTTCATAATAATGGTTAACTTCACTCTCTCTCCAAACTAAGTTATCTAAATATGGTGATGACCTCGTTTTGTAGTTAGAAGTACGGCTGCACTCCAGGTCACAGTATTTGTTTTCATGATGATTTGGGTACTGCCAACAAGGCTCAGTAGAGTCATTGATATCAAAAGCAGGATCCTCCAGTTACTTTCCTCAATCCTCCACTTACTTTCCTCGATCTCCATCCAAATATTTTCAAGGATCAACTTGTACTTCTTCATCAGTGACATCATACAGAGCTCTTGTGTCAAGCCAAACTTCATCAATAACAAAATTGTTACTAGAGGCTAATCATGCTCTGGAAATTGATGAGCACCGTAACTTGCCCACTTGTAAATGTGGCTATGAGTCTCATCTATAAGCAAAAGCATCAACTTCATCTTCATTATGAAAAGGATGCCCTGAAATTGGCTCATCCATTGGAAAGGAATATATGCTCATGTAAGGGCAGGAGAGAGCTGCT
>NW_007727116.1:594633-617623 GCF_000696425.1 Galeopterus variegatus | reverse complement strand
AGGACGGGGTGGGTTGAGGCAGGTTATCCCTCAGACCCTTCCTCTGACCTCAGCAGTACTCGCTGTTCAAGAAAGGGGCAGCAGCTCTGCAGACATTGAAAGAAAACACTCAAGAAACCAGATTGAAATGACATACTATGCCCTCAGATTTACTATGCTAAATGATTTAACACTGAACAAAAATGTGAATAAACAACATACACAACAGGCTTCTGTGAACGTTCTCCTCACAGCACAGAGACATTCAGCGCTGGGCTGGTGCTGGGCAGCATTGTTCTAGATGCTTCTTTCCTGCCTTTGCTGCTGTACATTCTCAGATGGCTTTTGTCAGCGATCAGGTGGCTCCAGCTCACTGTCATCACGATCAAAGCTCCCATCCACCTTACTCTCCTGGCCACCGAGGGAGTTGTGGCCGGGGACAGCCCAGCGGTGGCTGCAGTCGCACCGAGTAACCCTAACCCTAAAGGTTATTTGGGGTAAGAATCATCCATAGGTGCTAAATCTGAGAGGTAAACAAGGGAATTTGATGAGGAGCAGGTTATTTATAGGGTCTTAATGTGTCTCCCACAGAGTACTTACTAGTCACAGGGGGAAAATAGCAGTAATACAGTGGAGAAACTGGATAATGTCTTAACTGGGTGATCAAAATGAATGTGGTCCCTGGGGGCAGAGTTGTCTTCTGTGCCTCCAGGTGCAGTACTCTGAGAAGGACGTGACATCAGCTTTGTGGTATTCTGGCGGTCAATGCATACACTAAATCTAATTGTGAAAAAGCATCAGACAAACCCAAACTGAAAAACACTCTAAAAATAACTGGCCCGTTTTCTTCAAAGAAAGATAAAGAAAGGCTGAGAAACAATTCCAGATTAAAGGAGAAGACAGAGACAGCAATTTGACGTCATAACTGATCCTGGACAGTACCTGAATTGGAGGGGAAGCATGTATGAACCTCACTATTGGAACAATTGACAAAATCGTCATGTGTATTTGATAAAGTATTTACGCCTGTGTTAAATTTCCAGATCTTATGACTGTACTGTGGCTATAAGAAAGAGCACCTCTGTTCTCAGGAAATGCACATGGACGTATGAAGTGGCGGTCACCCTGCTGTGAAGAAGACCGTGCGCGTTCTGTGTGCACGTGTGGAGAGAGGACACACGAGGCAGTACGATCGAGTGACTGGAGCAGCTGAGCAGAGGGTGCACGGCGATTCTCGGAATTACTCTCTGAACAGATTCGTAGGTACACATGTTCCTGATCCCACTCAGTCTTCTCGTTCTGGCTCATTTTAGACAATTATTTTAAACGAACAGCAATATTTTATAGGCCTATTCTCACCTTCATCTTTGACTAGATAAATCTCTGCCCTCACCAATACCTTTACATGTTGTTTTACCTTACAGTTTTATTTTGGGGGGGTGGGTAAGAAATGAGAATTTTTCTTTCCAGCTGACCAATGAAAAACCAAAACCAAAAAGAGAACATCCTCCTGGAGACGGCAGAGACTTGGTGGTGGTTTGGAGAAGGGTGTGGGTCCAAGGAGAGAGGGGGTTCGGGGACCTTCGGGAGCAGCCCTGCTTCTGTCGTGGGCTTCCTACTCCCCGACCGTACTTGGGAGTGCGAGGGACTCCATAGTGGGGGCAGGGCCTGAGCTCAGCCTTTGCTTATTATGCTGGCCCAGAGACCATCCTCAGTCTTAGCCCTAACAAGGCCACATAATGATAATTATAATGATTTTTCCCCTTTATTCTAGATGCATTTCCATTTAGTTAAAAATGCACTTCCCTAATGATTCATTTATCACCTCACTCCTGTATTTAATCATGCCCACCCCTCCCCCCCAACTATTTGAAATTAATTGTTATCTGACAAGGCCCAAACCTCTCATACTCCCGTCTTATTGCATAGCACACCGTCGCCTTAAGTTACAGCAATAATTAAACCGTGCTTTAATTAAGTGAGCCCTACCCTCCTCTTATAACAGTCCACTTAGGCAATTTCCTTCAAGTAATTTCCTTCATTTCAACATTACTGCTCATGCCTACTGGGGTCAGAGGCATATACATGCAGGCCCAGGGATGAGATTTTGTATTGTCTTTGGAAGTTGATTAGCTACCTTGGCAACATTTGTAATTTCTACAAATCTATAAAATCTGGATCCTTGTTTTCTTTCTGCCAAATCTCTTCTTCTGGGAAAATAAGAAAGTAAGCCCTTCTGCCATTCTCCAACTCAAATGTAATCAGCATACAAATCTCCCGAGCCAGGGAAGAATTGATATTTACAGCTCTTAGCTATTATTCACATCAGAAAACATGAAAGACTGGAGGATACAAGTTCTGAGTGTCTTACACAAAGCACCATATTGTGGAATTCCTCAGATCCCTATCAAGTCACTGAAAATTTGAGGAGTTCAATATAATCCTGCTTCATGTCAGTCTTGCAAATGGAAAGTGTTATTTATGGTTTGCAGGCCTTGGTGTCCTAAACCAACATGAACAGAGGGTTCTCTTAGTGTGAGCTTCATACCCCTCAAGGTTTTTAGGGCTAAACCCAGGCCACAGGTCAGTCACTGCCTGACACCTGGTAGATTTGGCCCATCAAATCAGTGCACCAGACACCCAACCCAGTAGCTATAAGGCACAGGGTGACCAACCATCCTGGTTTACCTGGGACTGAGGGATTTTCAGGGACATGGGACTTTCAGTGCTAGCCCCAGGACAGTCCTCCAAAACCAGGATAGTTGATCACTCTGAAGTCAGGTCTCTAAAGGAAAGAGTCCTTTTCTAACGTACTGTGTCCAAGGAAGCCTAGTAGGTTAGTCTAGGGTTGAACAGTCATCAACAACAAATTACGTTGAATAATCAGGGTCTTCCAATCCTATAGTTGGGCACCAAATAAAGAAAATTTCTTTCTCTGCATTAGGGGAGTGGATACTCCTCAAGCGTACAGCAGCATCCCTGTTCTCAGTGGCCATCCCACTCTGACGGATAGGCAGGAGTGACTGGGTAAGATACCCATTCTCAGTACACCAGAGAAAGGTTAGACTTACAAGAGGGTCCCGAGTGTCTAAGGTTGAGGAAAACAGAACTCCAAACCTAGGATGATGTAGTAGGTCTGAGCNTGAGCTTCTCTTTAATGTGCCTGTGTTCTGGAAGCTGAACGTCTCTAGCTAAGGAGAGCAGAGCCTCTTACCTTTCCTCAATCTACTGGCAAGCTAATGCCTTGGAGAATTGATGGAAATCACATAGGCCTTTGTTTCTTTCTCCTACCCTCGTTCATAGAGATTTTTAGATAATACTGCCACACCAGACAGACTGCTGTTTCTGATCAAAACCCCCCGATTCTCTGGGCAGAGCGTTCACCTGCCTGCCAGCCGTTTGTAGAGGGTAAGATAATGAAGAAAAATTAGCATTGTATCCATGTTCTTTCTTCTCATAACAGCTCAGCAGCTGGCTCTTTCCACAGAGCTTTCCCCCCCTTTTTCCTTTGTGATTCGTCAAAGAAAAAAGAAACGGAGGAACAATTAGGAACATCATTGCAACGTGTGTGCAGTTGGTGGAACCCTTTTAAGTGACATTCAGAAGCATTAGATCTCCACAATTCCTTGCACCCAGGCTAGTCTGGCCTAGATTTCTCGTTTCAATGACATGTATTCTTCAGTTTGGCCATTGTGTTCTGGTCTCTTCTTGAATGACAATACCCTAGACATAAAACAGCTCCCTTCTTTTTTCTGTCTTTATTTTAAGAGCAATTCCCCTATCCTTTTATTCAGCCACAGAAAGGAATTCTAGTTTTCATCAATGGCTCTGCTGGACTAAGACTAACCATAGGCAGATGTAAGGACAGATCTTAAAGCAAGTGTCCTGGAAACATTTTACTCATTGTAGGTGAGCCTCTGCCTGAAAGTGCTCACTCTGCAGAAACCTGAACTTTCAAACAGATTGCAATATTGAATGCAAAGTTATTGCTTACAAAAAGGAATTCCTCCCTAGATTGATTCCTGCAGGTAGTTGCTTACAGATAATTCTCTATAATTGAAAGATTGATGGAAATCCACTGGAGAAGAAGAATCGATTTGGAGAGAAATTTAAAGTCTACCTTAACAGGTTTTGAAGAATGAAAAATTAAATTCTCTCAGAAATGTAAATAAAGCTTTGGATTATAATGAAAGACTATGCTAAATTAGCATTTCATACATAAAAATTTAAGCCTTTTTGTGTTTTTTTAAAGCTACATTAAGATAAAATTTGATTAACTTTGAAAATTTGTCTTTTTTTTTTTTTTTTAAAGATGACCGGTAAGGGGATCTTAACCCTTGACTTGGTGTTGTCAGCACCACGCTCAGCCAGTGAGCGAACCGGCCATCCCTATATGGGATCCGAACCCGGGGCCTTGGTGTTGTCAGCACCACACTCTCCCGAGTGAGCCACGGGCCGGCCCAACTTTGAAAATTTGAATCAAAGGTTCATGTGTAAATACAAGAAACAAACTAATGTGACCATCCTATCATTACTTTTCATTGAAGACGTAAGTCCAAATTAGCTTGTTATCAGGTGGAAAGAAAGAATTCTCCTTTCTCTTTGGAAAAAGGCAGCCATAGAAAAAAACATGCAAAAGTTTCATAATTTTTTCTCTCTCTCTTGAACTCCTTGGCAATCTAATAGGTACAAAATGCTACCTTATTATTGTAATGTGTGTTTTTCTGTCTATGAGGAAAAACACCTTTACATATGTTTTTGGTCATTCAGATTTTCTCCTCTGTGAATAACTCCAAATAATTATTATTGTTGTCTTTTTTATTTGTTATGTATATTATAGACATCTATATTATAGATCTGTATTGTAGATGTATGCTATAGTAGAGTAGCATTTGCGACATAATGCTATAGCATTGTATAGCATATACAATGCTGTATGCTATGTGTACCATACAGCGATCTATGGTATACAATACGGTAGCTACTAGCCACATGCACTTAATGAGCACCTGAACTTTGGTTAATTATAATTGCAAGGTGCTCGAAGTATAAAATAAACACTGGGTTTTGAAAACTTTGTATGAAATAAATAATATGTTATTAATCATTTTATATTAATTATATGTTGAAATGATAATATTTAGGATATATTGGGTTAATAAAAATATATTATTAAAATTAATTTCCCTTTTTCTCTTTACGTGTGGCTTTTAGAAACATTTTAAAGCTACTTTTTAATGATGTTACAAGAGAATTTAAAAATGCATATGTGACAAGCAAGATGGAAGAATAGAATCATTTTATATTAATTATATGTTGAAATGATAATATTTAGGATATATTGGGTTAATAAAATATATTATTAAAATTAATTTCCCTTTTTCTCTTTACATGTGGCTTTTAGAAACATTTTAAAGCTACTTTTTAATGATGTTACAAGAGAATTTAAAAATACATATGTGACAAGCAAGATGGAAGAATAAGATGCCCTGTATCCTCCTCCCCCTCACAGAGACACCAATTCAACAATGCACAGACTAATTCTCATTGTGAGAAGTCCAGAAAATGGTTAAGAGGCTCCTGTACCACAGGTATACAAAACTGGCCACATTAAAGGCAGTAGAAAAATTTTTGGCACGCCCTCTCCATAATCCCTTCCCCCAGCTCAGTGCAGTATGATCAGGAGAAAACCTCCAGCTTTGGGCTCCTCCCTGGAGATGGAAATAGAAGACTGAAACATATTTCTAACATGAAGACTTTTGGGGGGTTGCCCAAGAGACTGGTTTCAGTCTTGCCTAAATCTAAGCATTGACAGGAGAGGAACCAGGAGGCCACAGAGAACAAAGGTAAAGTTTGGGCTAGCACACACTCAATTGACATAGTCCCTCCCTCCAGTACAGAGTGGGCAAAAGAAAACCCCCAACTCCTGCCTTCTCCTTGGGGGGTATAGAGTTGGAGTGCACATCCAACATTCCAATTGTTCTAGAGGCTTCCCAAGTGACTGATTTCTGTCTTATCTGACTTGAAGCTCTGACAGGACATGGCACACTCTAGAAGCCTATTGATTGCTGAGAACAAAAGAGATCTGAGAGGCTTGTGGCAGATCCAGGGAAACTGCAGTATGGCTGAGGCACAGCAGAGGGAGAAAGAGATTATGAGTTCCTGAAAAAGAAACCAGGAAATTTCTCTGACTGAGAATTTACACACGCAAATACAGAGAAGACAAATCCACAAAAAAGGTGTGAGAGGTCCTTAGAATCTTTAGCCAGGACAATTGATGGTCTTTCCCTGTATGAAAGCAGTCTATAAATACTGAGAGAGGAAGCTGTTACAAAGCACATGAAAAAAACAGGGTAATCAAAGGAGCAAAATAAATCTCCAGAAATTGATACTAAAGAAACAGAGATATGAGTTATCTGACACGGAATTCAAAATAACCACCACAAAGATGCTCAATGAGCTCAGGAAAATAATGCATAAACAAAATGAGAATATTGACAGAGAGACAAAGAATATAAAAAGAATCAAACATAAATTGTGGAGCTGAAGCATGAGTAACTGAATTGAAAATTCACTAGAGAGGTGCAACAGCCGTCTTGATCAAGCAGGAGAAAGAATTACAGAACTCAGTGACAAGTCATTTGAAATTATCCAATCACGGGAGGAGGAGGAGGAGGAGGAGAAGGAAAAGAAAAAAGAAAAGAAATGCACGAAAGAAAGTCTAAGGAACTTACAGGACACCAAAAGAAGGACCAATATACAAATTATGGGAGTACCAGAAAGTGAAGAAAGAGAGGAAGAGGCAGAAAGCTTATATGAAGAAATATGGAGGAAAATTCCAATCTGGGGAAGAAAATGAACATCCAGATTCCAGAAGCCCAAAGAACTTCAACTAGAATGACCCCAAGGAAGTCCCACCAAGACACATTATAGTCAAATTGTCAAAAATCAAAGACAAAAATAGAATTTTGAAAGCAGCACAAAAACAGTGATTCATCATGTACACAGGTGCCCAATTAAGACTATCAGAAAAATTATCAGCAAAAACTTTGCAGGCCAGAATGGAGGGAAGTGATATATCCAAAGTGCTGAAAGAAAAAAAACCCTGCTAACCAAGAATATTATTCTTGCATTATTAATACTAAGAAGGATGACAAAACTGTCCTTCAGAACTGAAGGAGAAATAAAAACTTTTCCAGATAACCAAAGCTGAGCAAGTTTACTATTACTAGATCTGCCTTACAATAAATGTTAAAGAGAGCTGTTTGAGTTGAAATAAAAGAACACTAGACAGCAATATGAAAGCATATGAAAATATAAAGCTCACTGGTACAGGTAAATATATAGACAAATACAGAATACTGAAGAATACTGTAATACTGTAATAGTGGTATGTAAATCACCTTTAATTCTGGAATAGAAGTTAAAAGACAAAAGTATAAGAAATAACTAACTATAATAACATGTTAATGGATGTATAACAAAGTGTGGGTGAGGGGAGAAGTAGAGGAGTAATTTTTGCATGCAATTGAAGTTAAATGTTATTAGCTTAAATACATTGTTATAACTATAAGATGTTTTATGTAAGCCCCATAGTAACCACAAAGAAAATGCCTATAGAAAATCCACAAAAGAAAATGAGAAAGGAATTGGGCATGTCATTACAAAAAATCAACAAAATACAAAGAAGACAGTAAGAGAGAGAAAAATAGACAAAAAAGATATAAGACAGATAGAAAACAACTAACAAAATGACAATAGTAAGTCCTTCCCTATCAGTAATTACCTTAAGTGTAAATGGATTAAACTCCTCAGTCAAAACACATAGAATGGCTAAATGGATTTTTTTAAAAAGATCCAATTGTATGCTGTTTACGTAAGACTCACCTTAGACTTAAGGACACAAATAGGCTTAAAATGAAAAAATATAAAGGATATTCCATGCAAATGGTAACTAAAGAGAGTAGGAACGGTCATGTTTATATCAGACAAAATAGACTTTAAATCAAAAACTTTCACAGGAAACAAAGGAAAATATTATTTGAACATAAAAGTATCAACTAACCAGGAAGATATAACAATTAAAAATACATATGCATACAGCATCATAGCACCCAAATATATGAAGTGAACATTGGCAGAACTGATGGGAGAAATAGAGAGCAGCACAAAAATAGTAGGAGTTTTAATGCTCCCCATTTAGTAATGGATAAAACTTTCAGATGGAAGGAATCAGTAAGGAAACAGAAGAAAGGAACAACACTATAGACCAAATGGACCTGACAGACATATACAGAACATTCTACCCAGAAGCAGCAGAAAACACATTCTTCTTAAGTACATATGGAACAATATCCAGGACAGATCACATGTTGAATCATTAAACAAGTCTTAACAATGTTAGGAAGATTGAAATTACACCAAATATAATTTCTGACCTGAGTGGAATGGCACAAGCAGCAGAAAACACATTCTTCTTAAGTACATATGGAACAATATCCAGGACAGATCACATGCTGAATCATTAAACAAGTCTTAACAATGTTAGGAAGATTGAAATTACACCAAATATAATTTCTGACCTGAGTGGAATGGCACGAGAAACCAATAGTGCAGGGAATGGCACTAGGGAACTGATAGTAAAGTAATGGGAAAATTCACGAATATGTGGAAATTAAACAACACACTCTTGAACAACCAATGAGTAAAAGAAGAAATTAACAGGAAAATTAGAAAATATGAGACAAATGAAAACAAAAACACAAAAGAAATACCAAGACTTATGGGATGTAGCAAAATCAGTACTATGGGGGAAGTTTGTAAACACCTACATTAAAAAAGGAAAAAAACCTCAAATAAACAACTTAACTTTACACCTCAAGGAACTAGAATAATAAGAACAAACTAAGGCACAAAGTTAGAGGAAGAAAGAAATAAGATTAGAGCAGAAATAATTAAAATAGAGAAAAGAAAAAAAGCAATGACACTAAGAGTGGGTTCTTAAAATAGATCAACAATATTTACAAATCTTTAGCTAGACTAACCAAAAAAAAGGGCACTCTAATAAATAAAATCAGAAATAAAAGAAGAAACATTACAACTATGCCACAGAAATAGTGGGTTCTTAAAATAGATCAACAATATTTACAAATCTTTAGCTAGACTAACCAAAAAAAAGAGCACTCTAATAAATAAAATCAGAAATAAAAGAAGAAACATTACAACTATGCCACAGAAATAAAAAAAAAGATTATAAAAACAACTGTGAACAGCTATACACCAATAAATTGAATGATCTAGAAGTGATAAATTCCTAAAAACATACAACTACCAACACTGAGTCATGAAGAAATAGAAAACCTGAATAGACATATAACTTAGTAAGGAGATTGAGTCAGTAATCTTTCAACAAAAGAAAAACCAGGACTAGACAGCTTCATTATAGAATTCTACCAAACATTTACAGAAAAATCAATGCCAATACTTTTTAAACTCTTCCAACAAAGTTGAAAAAGAATGAACACTACTGAACTCATTTTATGAGGCCAGCATTACCCTGATACCAAAGCCACACTACAGAAAAAGAAAACTATATTATCAATGAATATAGATGCAAAGGACCTCAACAAAATACCAACAAACCAAATTCAACAGCACATTAAAAGGATAATATACCATGGCCAAGTGGGATTTATCCTCAGGATGCAAGGATGATTCAACATATGAAAATCAATTAATGTGATACACCATATTAACACAACAAAGGATAAAAATCCTATGATCATCTCAACAGTTTGCTTTCATCTTCAGAATACTATTCACTTAAAAATTTGTTAAGTGGGTGAATCTCATGTTATGTATTTTTGACCACAATAAAAAAAAATGCATACATGGCTTGCATTAGGTTTCTATTAGAGAGTGCTCCTCTAGATACTAATATTTTGCCTATCTGTAAATATTTTCTCCCAAGTTATGTCTTGCCTTTTTATTTTTTTTATGTTGCCTTTACTTATTTTATGGTGCCTTTAATGCAACAAAAAAGCTTTAAATATTGATGCAGTCGAGTTTAAAGACAGTTTCCTTTAGGCCTTATGCTTTGATAGCCTTCCTTATGTTCATTATTACAAAAATATTCACCTGTATTTTATTTCAATTGTCTTAAATTTATTTTTTTCTCATGTTTGAAACTTTATTTCATCTGGAATTTTGTATGTGTGAATGTTGTGAGGTTTGGATAAACTTGTATGTTTTTCGGTATTGAAAGCCGGTTATCACTATACTATTTATTAAATGATGCATGTTTTCCCCACTAATTTGTAAAACCATCTCTATCATAAATCAAGTTTCCAGGGTGTGCACAGTTGTTTCTGAGCTCTTAATTGTCTTTTATTGATCTATTTGGACTTCCTATCCCCATGCCACACCATTTCAATTGCTATGGCTTTGTAATTACATCTTATCCCTGGTAAGAAGCTCTACGCCTTCCCTCCTTCCCTCTTCATTTTTAGTTGCTATGAGCACTTTGCAACTTCAGGCTTGGCTCCCTTGCAGCCCTACAGAGGGTATGGCACTGAATAGTGACTCTACTCTGGGTCTTCCCCACACAGATGGTACAGTAGCCTCCCCCTTATCCACAGGGGATACTTTCCAAGACCCCTGAAATCATCATTCAGTGGATGCCTGAAACTGCAGATAGTACTGAACCCTACATATACTATGTTTTCCTATGGATACTTACCTATGATAAAGTTTAATTTATAAGTTAAGTGCAATAAGAGATTAACAACAACTAATTATAACCAACCAATATGCCAGCATCGCTACTTTTGTTCTTTGGGGCCATTATTAAGTAAAATAAGAGTTCCTTGAGCACAAGCACTGTGATATCAGGACAGTTGATGTGATGACTAAGTGACTCATGAGAGGGTAGCATCTACAGTGTGGACACGCTGGACAAAGGGAAGATTCATGTCCCGGGTGGGATGGAGGGAGGTGCCATGAGATTTCATCATGCTACTCAGAATGGCGGGCAATTTAAGACTTATGAATTGTTTATTTCTGGAATTCTTCATTTAATATTTTCAGACTGCTGTTGAGTGTGGGTAACAGATAAGGGGGGACTTCTCCTGTGTACAAGGATTTACAAGCCCTAGAACTAAAGTTACGTAGATCTGGTTCCCAGCTTGAGAGAGAACCTGTTTCTCCTGGCCCCTAGCAATGGGTCCATTTCCAGCTGTAACCCCAGGCTACTTTTCAGCCTCTGTTCTCTAGCATGAAGCATGTCCTCACCTTCCAACTGCACAAAGCATTCCTAGGAATGGCTTCCCTTGATAAATGGCACAAGTCCGCAGCTCCCACCGAGCACAGATTTTCCGCCCCCCTTGCCGCTTCTTACTATCCCTGTCCTTAATGTCTTGGGCTCCCTAGGTTTCTATTCATGATGATTCCCTTTCCTATGTTTGAGCACAGCTAAATAGTTTTAATAACCTTTTATTATTTTATCTATAATTGCTCGACAGATTTTCCGCCCCCCTTGCCGCTTCTTACTATCCCTGTCCTTAATGTCTTGGGCTCCCTCAGTTTCTGTTCATGATGATTCCCTTTCCTATGTTTGAGCACAGCTAAATAGTTTTAATACCCTTTTATTATTTTATCTATAATTGCTCAGAAGGGGAAGTTTTCTGCAAGTATTCCATCCACCATTTAAAAGGACAGAAATACATGTATTAATATGGGAAGATATGTATGACATATGTTAGGGGGCAATTACCAAACAAAACACATTGATGCTCCCATTTAAAAAACTGACAAAATATGTGCAATAGGCATGTTTATAGAGAGACCATTCACGCGTATTTCAGGCTGATTGGAACAGAGATAGGTGTAGTTTACTCCAGGTGACGTACAAGAAGAAATACGAAAGGAAGAATGAGGAGGAAACAGTTGGAATGAAGAGCACTCAGTCCTTAGGGGACCACAGCAGCCTCACTATTCAGAGCACAGCATGAACTCCGTGCTCCATCTAACCTGGCCAACCAGGAACACATGGCCAAGTGACAGTTCACCTTCCCATGGCCTCAGGGATCTCTGCTTTACTGTGTTATGCACAGGACGCGGTTCCTTTCGGTCTGTACCTCTGCCACTGTCAGTGCGGTCACTTCTGCCTTCATCTCCTCTGTCGCTCAGAATCTGCTAACCCGCCCTCCTGCTGCCTCCCCACATCTCTTCGCTGCTTTCTCCCTTCGTATTTCTTCGCCTCTGTCCTTCTCTACCACTCACATCTGTCTTCGTCTTTCTCCTCTTCTAGCTCCAAAAGAAGAAACGGAATCACTTGGTTCTTCATTATTCAGTATAGAGCACCCTTTTTGGTCAAAATTCTCAAATCAAATTATCTCAGAGTTCTCTGACATCCTGGTGTCCGATCTATATTTCTCTGCCTTTGGGACAGTCACAGACAACGGGTTCCCTGAGCAATGGCCAGAGTTGTGGAAGCTCATAACCCAAAGCATGGAAACTCTTGCACAGAAGCTGCCTACAACCACCAACACCAGTGGAGCCAGTGGGCACGTGGGCATTGGAGCACTAGAACTTGCATTAAGGTATTGGGAGTGGGTGGGATTTTAACTTTCTTTTCCTTTTTTTTTTTTTTGCTTGTCTTCTTTTTCTATAATAAGAATAAAAAGAATATTTTCTCATGTAAAATTTTAATGTTTGGCCCAGCTAAATATATCTTGCTAATATTTCTTTAAATCTTATCTTAAATGGTGCATTCTACTCAAGTGATATTCTCTGACATAACAACTTGATTAATGGACTTGGAATTAGAGATGCTAAGGGATTGTTTTTCTTCGCTACAGTAGAGGGCACAGACATACCAAAGGTTGTCTTCATTAGCTGTGTGTATGGAAAGTCAGGGTATTTAAACCCCAAAGCATCAACAGCCATCTTGTGGCCGATTACCCTCCCTGGAAGGAGCTTACCAAAAGTGGAAATAAACCGAAGGTTGTCTTCAAAGTCAGATTGTTAAAATGACAATAATGATGGCATATATGGTTTGTAAAACTCGAATGATATGGTTATGACGATGTTGATGGCATGTTACGTTTGCTTAGTGAATGTAAATACATATACTATGAAATGGAATTTTATGCATTTCAACTCACTTGATTTCTACAGCAATTCTGTGGAGTACACAAGACATGAGTTAGTATCCACATTTTATAGTTGAGAAACTGACATTCAGAGGCTAAGTAAAAGTGTGAGGTAGAGGGCCGGCCCATGGCTCACTCGGTAGAGTGCGGTGCTGATAACACCAAGGCCGCGGGTTCGGATCCCATATAGGGATGGCCGGTTTGCTCACTGGCTGAGCGTGGGGCTGACAGCACCAAGTCAAGGGGTGAGATCCCCTTACCCGGCATCCTTTAAAAAAAAAAAAAAAGTGTGAGGTAGAGGGCCGGCCCATGGCTCACTCGGTAGAGTGCGGTGCTGATAACACCAAGGCCGCGGGTTCGGATCCCATATAGGGATGGCCGGTTTGCTCACTGGCTGAGCGTGGGGCTGACAGCACCAAGTCAAGGGGTGAGATCCCCTTACCCGGCATCCTTTAAAAAAAAAAAAAAAAAAAAAAGTGTGAGGTAGAAATTGGATCCAGAAATGCTGAATCTTAGTTCATTGCTTTTTCCAGTATTCTTTAAAATCCAGAATAAAAATGTATATTATTTCCATTGGGAATCACCATTTTAACCCTCTCCTGTAACTTGAATACTACAACATATACACCCCTGAAATCATAACTGTATCCCCATATAGTAATTAAATTAAATTAAATCCAATAAACATTTGTTTACTTTTTTTTTTATCCCAGCTGCACCATTTTTGGAAGTGATACCTTGGAGATGTCCAGTCCTAACAGTTTTACATTTTCACCTTATGACACTTGGGTTTTGCTTCTTGAACACATCTGGGGCAATGGCTGCCCCTAGTTTACCCAGACGTGCTTGGTGCACCCAAATCTTCACCAGCTGGAGAAGGAAGGAAGGATTCACATAAAACACCTTTAAAATATTAAATTTATGATACCTACACTTATACCACTGTCAGCAATATTCTAATCCCAAAATTTCCAAGATGCTTAGAATTAAGTCTTCAACTGAGCATAAAACGTGGCATATCAATAAGTTTTTTTATCTGTAAATAGCAGAAAATTTTACAACAATGAGATTGGCAAATAGGGTTTTTTTGTTTTGTTTTGTTTACATATGAAGAACTCCTAAGTTGGGCAGGCTGGTCTAGAGAGGTGACGAAAAATGCCATCGAGGAAGTAGGCTCTTTATATCATTCTGTTCCCCCTACTGGTCACAAAATAGCTGATGCATCTCCAAGCATCATGCCCACACTCAAAGGGAAAAGCAAAGCCTCATCTGCCTACTCCTTTTGTTTGTTCTTTCAGACAAGGAGAAGCTTTCCTAGAAATCTGAACAGAAGAATTCCCCTTAGATCTCAAGATCTCATTGGCCAGAACTAGTGAACATGGCAACTTTTCTTTGCAAGAAAGCCCAGGAGATGGGGAAACAGGCTTGTCATGACCGAACATGATCAGTCACAGTCCATCACCTGGAGTTGGATTCATGGATGATCCAAACCAAATCCAGGTTTGGTTGTGGTAATGGAGTCTGCTACAGACGGATCGAATATTATGCAGTGATGCTAATGGATACTCAAGCCCAGAGAAAACAAAGAAATGAAGCCAGGTAGTCTCAAAAAGTGGGGGACAGGAAAACCCAACCTGCACTCCTAGCCCCACTCTCAAATGGGGGACGAGCAGGTTGATTTACTTATGCTTGAACTGAGTGAAATGGGAAAAAGATTTTGAAACTTTGATTTGGTCAACAACATTTTTGTCTCTGTCCATGTTTTAAAAATAGATTTTATTGTCTGAGAAAAGCTTTGGCACTCTGTAATCTCACAAGGCCCAGAGGGCTATGAATGGACCTGTTCCAGAAGGGACACATTCTGAGCAGCAACAGAGCTGGCCTGGGATGGTACCGTCAGCTGGAACCATGCTACCAAAAGGCTTGTGATGATTCGTATTACTAAAACGTGGGAGTCATTATGCTTATTGACAATTAGCTTTAATGGCAAAGTGAAATAATTAGGCAACAGTAAATCTGGAGCCTATAGCTCATTCATAATAAAAGAAATTCAGTGGTTTGAGGACAAGTGTACCAAGCCTACAGCCCCTTCATATGAACTAGAGTGTTATGGAGAGAAGCTTATGATGAGAAACCAGGGAAAATACAGTCACCGAATTCATTAGCAGAATTAATGTTCCAGGTGGCTTTCAAGCTATTGCGTTACAAATTATTGAAGGTAATTAATAGAAAATGTGCTATAATAATGAATGTCATTTTAGTCACTTCTTTGCCAGCATGCATTTTGAAGACTGACAATATGTAATACTCCCACTTTTTTTGTTTCTGCTCCTTGGAAGGCATTTCGGCAGTGGCTTGCCTGTACACAACATCGTCACTTGTTGACTTTGTCAGAGTTAACAGAACTGTAATTTGTCTCTCTGTCACTGTCTTGGAATTAGGGAACACTAAAGCTAGGGACGATTTTAATCAGTGTCTGTCAATGGAGACACAGTTGCAGTCTTAGTCATAATGTGTTCTTGTGGTGGGGGACAGACCCCACACTGCCTGACATTTATTACCCCTGGTCCCTGGGCACTAAATGCCAGTAACAGCCCTCAATCATTTTAATGACCCCATATACTCCCACAATTCCCAAATATCCCCTGAGGCACAATTAGGCTATAGTCTAAGATCCAGTGAATATCTTAAATTTACAGATGTCCAAAGTAAGATGCTCAGTTACCCAGATCACACAGTCATTGACGGTAGAGGCAGGACTAGTACACAAGACTAGAAGTCTGGGGAACTTCACACAACTACAGGTTTTCTCTGCCACCTAATGCAAAGTTAATAATGTCCTCCCTTGCGAAGAATAGCTATTCAATCAATATTTTCTGAATAACCAAGAATCGAATTCAGTTAAAGCCAGTGTTATGCATTAGCAGATGGTCATCCATAACAAATGGCATCGTTAATAATAAACAAGGGGAGGCATTCTGCATTTGGTCTCTAGCCTTAGACATTAATTGGAGAGGCCCTGTATTGCCTTTGGGTTCAAAGAGCAAAGGTGTCTTGGATAAGGATGTTCGGGTAAGAGCAAATTCACAGTGATTCCATAAACAAGGCAGTCGGGTGCCCAAAGAAGCACTCTGTGTAAGGTCATGATATGGACCCTGAGGAAGGGACTCAGAAACATTTTCAGGAATACTTCCTCTACTTTCTTTTCACAAATAAGCTTTTATTTGTTAATATTTCACCCCCATGGCCTATCCTTCTATTTTTATCATTGTAGCAACAATTCTTCACCAAATAGGAAGGAAAACAGAAAGGAAAGCCTCTTTAACAAAAAAGACTATTTTTTTGACAATGCGATAAGCATTTCTTTGATATGAGACTTAGGGAATTTCAAATATAGTCGTCCCTCTGTATCTTCCGAGAATTGGTTCCATGACCCCCTGCAAACACCACATTCGCGGATGTTCAGGTCTCGTGCAGAACGCCATAGTGCAGTTGGCCCCCCACACCCACGGATGCAGACCAGCAGGTACAGAGAACCGCCCGTCCTCTTCTTTTTGCCCTGTATACATTCCACGTATCACTTAGTGATTGCACAGAATTACTGAGTGCCCACAATGTGACAGGAGCTATGCTCAATATTGGAATACAGCTGTGAAAAATATAGATGGCTCGCAGAAATGTGCAGAAGAACGGATATGTGGCTTTGGAAAACCAACTCGGCCACTATACAACTCTTTCACTTGGTCAGATTCCATCTCTGAGCCTCCATTTTCTCATTTCTAAATGTGGGGGAAACACCTATCTTCTTAGGGTTATTATAAGAATTAAATATATATTATGAAAATTTCAAGGATAGTGCCTGACACATAGATTTAAGTGTCCTATGTCTTTCTGCTTCTGAAAGTCCTTGACCCTGATGATATCTTTGCCACTACCCTGAGGTGACTTTGAGTAAGCTACATAACCTCACAGTTTCCTCATCTGTAAAGTGAAGCTGATCCCTGCCTTGTCAACAGGTATCAGGGGTATTTACAGGGATAGTACAAGGTTTGAGTGACTTAACAGAAAAAGAAAAAAAAATGTGCATGGATCTTAATCAAATTGTTTATACTTAATTACATGTATGTACACACTGATATACTTAACTTGTTTTCTATTCATAGCATTGGGTGCAGGATTAGAATAACATAAACCAAATTCTGAAAATGGCATATGCTTTGCATTATTTTTAAAGAACTAGTCGTGACATGCTTTTTGACAAAACAGTCATATTCTCATTAATGCCATTTATGTTATTGCAACCTTTGATCACACATAGAAAAATTTCTTTCTTGTTTATTGTTTTGTTTTGTTTTGTTTTGTTTTAAATAAGCCCTAAAGCAAGCATACATACAAGAACATTATATCTCAATCCAGTTTTAAGATCACTGTGAAAAATATAATTGTCCTGTGGTGAATGCAAATGTTACTGGGAACTATGTAAAATTAGTTTAGTGCAATAGAAAGACCAAAAATTGTAAGAGTCTGTCTTGAATTCAAATCCCAGCCTCTCCATTGACCAGCAGTGGAACCTTTGAAAGGTTGTTTGAAAGGTTGTTCAACATCTCTATATTTCTTCATTTTAAAAATATCTATCCCACAAGGCTAGTGTGAAGATTAAATTAAATACTGCCTGTGAAATTCATAATAGGATGAAGTGCTCAGTAAAGGTTTATTCCCATTTCTAATAGCAGGTTTGACTCAGTATAAGAAAGACCGTTTCCTCCTCCTTATTCTGGCTAATGCTTACTCTTGTTTCTAGACTCAGACCCCGGGATACTTTCCCTGGGCAACTCCTGACCACCGCCAACCCACCCACTGACTCCCAGATGTGCTGGGAACCTCTTCTTGTATTCCCCTGACACTCTGTGTTCGTATGTCTCGAATCACCAGCCACTCCAGATTCATTGCTGTGTCTCACCTCTTTGCCTCTGCCACCAGACCAGAAGCGTTTAGAAAGGCCCGGGACTGGCTCCCATCCTTATATTCTAGTTCCTCATGTGTAGTAGGTGCTAAACATACACTCGGTAGCTGAAAGTCCAATGAAATAAAGACACCCACAAAGTTCTATAAAACCACACCCTAAAAGTGCTATGACAATTTTCCTTTCCCACACTGTCACCAGCCATGGGACTGCAATCTTATCACTGAAACAGAGAACTTTGAAGTTATTTGATAATGGTGTGAGTGGTGCCAAGAAACAAATCAAAAGAATCTCTATGGGGTTGTTTTTTCTTGATTTTGAAAGCCAGTGTCCTAACTCTGAGATCTGGTGGCAAGAAGTGATAGTCCCTTTAGGACAAGCAAGAGATCATTTCCAGTCACTTCCCCCTTTTATCGCATTCTACGAGGCCATTTCTACCCCCAAGTGAACATGGGAGTTCAAAGCAGTGGTGTGGCATATTTAAGATCATTATTCATTTAAGATATGCATGGAATTGGCATAAGCTATGGCTAATTCTGCCCAAACCTGTCATCCCACTGGATATTTATCTCACAGAGCATCTTGGTTTCCTCTCTGGTCAGGGCAGCTGAATAAATCTTGCAGGAGGGTTTGTTGTCTTTGTGGAATGGGTGATGAGGGAAAAGGAAAGAGAAGGTTTCTGTTACTAACTTATTCTGCCAGCCTTTATGTATTTGCATACATTATTTCATTTAATCCTCTCAAAAGCCCTGTAGGTAGATAAGCAGTTCATTATCTCAGTTATACAGAAGTACGCCCAAAGACCCCAAGATATTCGCTAACTCGCCCAAGGTCACGCAGACTGTCAGAAGCTCTCAGTGCCACATGGGCCTCCCACACAAGGAAAGCGCTCTTCAGAAGTCACCAAGTTGCTCGCAGCACGTGGATGGATACTTTCCTTTATTCATAGGCTTTGGACTCAGACAAAGGGATTGAGTCCCAGCCACCAACTGTACTGAGTGAATATATGTGTGCAAGTTAGTTACTTAATCTTTTTAAGGCTCGAATTCCTTATCTGAAAAGTGGAGATTATAAAATTGCCTTCCTCATAGGATTACTTAGAAGATAAGGTGGGATAATGGATGTAAAATGCTCCACACAGTGCAACTGTGCTGGGTACAAATTGTATAACTATGTTTCTACGACGAAGTCCTTCCAATCCAGCAGCACAGGTAGTATCATAATCCATCCTCAAAGACCCAGTGAGCTTGGTTTTAATAGTGATATAAACTAAGAGCCATGGGAGTACTAATGAGGACGTGTTGCATTCTGCCTGGAAATGTAGAGAAGGCTCCCCAGAGGTGGTGACATTTGAGCTGAGCCTTACAGGAGGTGTCATATTCCCTGGTTTGGTGAAGAGGGAAGGAGAGGGGAAAGGGGTGTGAGGGGCTGTATTGCAGGAATGGGGAACTCAGTAAATGAGGCTTGAGACGTCACAGTATATAGCCAGATAGAAGTAAATTGGGGGGATGGGTACATGCAGGGGGATGGCAGGAGATCCAGCCAGACTGCAGGTTAGAGTCAGAGGGTAAAGAATCCAGCATACCAGCCTCCAGGGTTTGGGCTTCATCCTGCAGGCATTCAGGAGCCATGAGAACGTCCTAAGCAGGGAGCCACATGTTGTCATTTGCATGTTGGAAAGAGAATTGGAAAGGCCATCTGGACGATGGATTAGAAGGCAGAGAGTTGGAAGCAGAAAGACCACAGGGACACTCCAGAACAGGAGGGACGGACAGAGCACGGCTCCTGCCTGACAGGACAGATTGCAGGTGTCGGCAATGCAAGCCCGATCCTCATCTCTCTAGGGCAATGCTGGGTGGGGTCCCATCCTCTTTTTCAGGATCAAAAGACTTATATGTTTAAGTCAGTACTTAAGAATGAGAGAAGTGGGGAACTCTAAATAGAAGAGACAAACACAAAAATCAGGGTCTTTTGTGGGTTTGGCAGCAATGTAAGGTTACTTGATGTGGATGTCCTCCTGGCTTAATCTAAAAATACGCCCAATGAGACTTTGAAATGTAAACAGCTATCAGAGTTGCTATTCCATAAATGGACGGGTGAATATCCCATTACCACTTTCCCATGGCCCTGCATTCTAACATTCTTCTGGAGAAGGTATGTTGATCAAAACCAAGTCATTAGGAAAGAGAATACTGACAGAGAGCGTTCTCCTCTGGGAGTTATTTTTCCAACTTTGCCCCCAAAACACAAATGGCAGGATTACTGTGAATGCCATAGCACCAGGTACAACTAAACTCTCCAAGATGCTTAGTGTTCAAAGGATACATCTGGATTTTAAAGGTGGAGGACATTCGCTTTTAGATTTTTATTACAAACTGAGAGACAGAAGGCTAAGAGCAAAGAAGCTTTTTTAAAAAGGCTGTGAACTGGAACTTCTAGTGCAAGACTGCTTAGGAGCTGAGAGGGAAAGATGTGAGTACATAATAAATAAACACTCAAAGGGCAATGTGGGACATTTCAAAACAGGGCATGGAGCTGGCCATGTAAAAAAAAATAAAAAATCCAGATTCCTATATAGTCATTAATACAAAATAGACTCCAGATGGAAAATAAAAATGCTAAAATGAAACATTTTTAAATGTTTTTATTTTAAATGTAGTTATAATTTTGGAATAGGGAAGACATTCTTAAGTATAAAATATACCTAAAAGCCATAAAGAAAAAATGTTGATAAATTTGACAAGATAAAAAGTAAAAACTTTTGTAAATATATATTAGTATATAGCATCAATTTGCATTAATACAGTAAACAACAACAGCAACAACAAAAGAATCTAAGGGAAAAAAGCACTTGCAATATATATGACTTGTCATCTGGCCTCCATGCCTCTATCAGCAGTAGTTCAAATCCACCCTAAAAATCTAATTGCTCATGTCAAAACTCCCTCTTTAACCAGGTTTGGTCCCCTAGTAACCCCCCACCCCCACCACAGCACCCCATTATCTTCCTTGAGGCCATCAGCACTAACTTCCATCATTTCCATCATGACCTTTGCTACTGTTTATATCAATCACTCAAGAAGCCCAGTATTTCCCTCATTATCTAGACCCTTCCTCCCATTTGGTCTGTACCCCATGCCTCATCCATCCCTAATTTCTAAAACCATTCCCCTGTGCTGTCAGTCAAAAGCAGATCTCCTACATGCTTAACTTCTGAACATGCCCATCAACTTTTTGCCCTAACTGCAACCTGGCTGTCCCTGGGGACACTGCTTCCCACAGCCCTGTCTAGGGGCATCTGTTTTCTCTCCTTCCCCCCTTAGTCTCTAGACCTGGGTATCAAGTAGGTGTCCTCCTCCTCGTTACCGTGACCAGGCTGTGAGCTCACTCCCCCAGCTTCAGCTGTCATGTCATCAGACTGGCCCTCTCTGTTACAATCATCCATTGTCCCAGGCCACTTTTTACCATTTTGTGGAGATTTTTGAGGTCCTCGTTCACTTTCATTCTCTGTCATACTTCTTCATGATTTCAGTGTATGCAGAGATGATCCTGGTAACACCCTGGCATCTGGGTTCTTTGCCCCCTTTCCTTCAATGATCTTGTCCTTCGCATTATCTCAGCCACTGACTCTCCATGGTCAAACAATTCATTAACAGTAACTGCAATCCCTCTGCAATTCAAAGTCAGGCATTCTGCTCTCCAACTACTTGCTCAAATATTTACAGCTGATTTTCTCCAATGTCCCACCTCCAACAATTCTTTGACCCTTAACACAGAGATAAGGAGGAGTATTAAGCCTATGGTTTCTCATTCACCTTGAGTCTTTAATTTCCTTCTTACTTACCTTAAATTCTATGCTCCATCATTATAATGACTCCCTTGCATCTGTCTTCAACTTACCTTCCCTTCTTGTTTTTTCAGTCATCTGGTATTATAGACTGAATTGTTCCCCCCACCCACCCCAAATTTATATGTTGAAGCCCTAACCCCCAATGTGACTGTTTTTGAAGATAAGGCCTTTAAAGAGGTAATTAAGGTTAAATGAAATCATAAGGGTGGGTCCTAATCCAATATGGTTAGTGTCCTTAGAGGAGAAGAGACCAGAGACGCATGCGCACAGAGAAAAGGCCATGTGAGGACACAGTGAGGAAGCAGCCATCGCACACCAAGGAGAGAGGTCTTAGGAGAAACCAAACCTGCTGGCACCTTGATCTTGGACTTCCAGCCTCCAGAACTGTAAGTAACTCTGTTGTTTAAGTGACCTAGTCTATGACATTTTTTAAAGGGAACCTTGGCAAACTAATACATCTGGCAAAATCCCAAGCTTAGTTAAATTCATCTTCCTGCTAATTCCCCATGTGTATTTGTGCAGTTGAATTTGGCTGTAAACAAAACAAAACAAGGAAAGGAAAAACCCTCAGACATGGGGACTGGTCTCCCATTAACTCATGACCAATAACCTCAGATGGATCCTTGATGTTTCAGGCAATCATTCTGCATTTCCTTAGTCCATTTACTCTCCCACTCTCACCCACAGCTATTTCATACTTTCTCCTCTCTCCTCAAACCTCCACCATTGTCTTATGATGTTTTTGTTGTGTATAACGAAATACCTGGAACTGGGTGCTTTATAAAGAAAAACGGCATTTATTGCTTACAGTTTCTGAGGCTGGGAAGTCCAAAGTCAATCTGGTGGTGGTGATAGTGAACCGGATTCTCACATTGCAGGATGGTGGAAGCGGAGAGAGCAAGAGAAAGCAAGACAGACTGTCCTCTTCTTTTAAAGCCCTCAGAACCACACCCCTGACCACCACTTTTAATCCCTTCACTATGGCGTGGTCCCACAATCTGATCATCTCTTCAAGGCTCCACCTTTCAATTACCATAGCAGGATTTC
>NW_007727116.1:592748-594510 GCF_000696425.1 Galeopterus variegatus | reverse complement strand
TGGTCCCACAATCTGATCATCTCTTCAAGGCTCCACCTTTCAATTACCATAGCAGGATTTCCCACCCTCTTAACAGTCACAGTAGGGGCTAAGTTTCTAATCCATAAAATGTGAGGGATACAATTCAAGTTTCAGTGAGTTTGGGGGGACATAATTCAATCTACTACAACCATCTTCTCTCTGACCCCCACCTTCAGTGAATGAAGTTGCTGGGAGAACAGAAGCAGTCAGAGGGGACCTTTCTCACCACATCTCCCCACCTATCTGACATACTTTCTATTTTCCTTATTTATCTTGTTTATTTTCTGTCTCTTCCTAATAAACTAAGCTGCATTGAGAGCAGGGATTTTACCTATTTTGTTCATTGCTCTATCTCCGGTGCCTTTAGCATGGTAGCCATTCATATGATACTTTTTGAATAATGAACAAATGGATGTGACAGAGAAGTACTTTCCTTACTATACACAAAAACTCTTATAAATCAATAAAAGAAAGAACAATTCTATTAAAATAGACAAAGAATATGAAAAAGAGAGTTTATAGACCAAAGAAATAGAAATGACCAATAAATATACAAAATGTGTTCCACACTGTTTATAATTAAAGAAAGGTAAGTCAAAACAATAAAGAGACACCAGATTCCATCCGTCAAATTGGCAAAAATGTAAAATCTTGATAAAACTCAGTGTTGCTGAGGATGCAAAGAAATAGATATTGCTGTGGTTTGAATGTTGTGTCTTCTCCAAAACACATGTTGAAACAATCTCCAATGCAACAGTATTAAGAGGTGTAGCCTTTAGGAGGTATTAAGCCATGAGAGAAGAGCTCTTATAAATAGGATTAGAGACCTTATAAAAGGGCTGGAGGGGGCCGACCCCATCCCCGTGCCTCACTTGGGAGAGTGCGGTGCTGGTAGCACCGAGGCTGCAGGTTTGGATCCTGTACAGGGATGGCCAGTGCGCTCACTGGCTGAGCGTGGTGCAGACGACACCAAGCCAGGTGTTACGATGCCCTTACTGGTCACGCTCACACACACACACACACACACACACACACACACACACACACACAAAACAGATAAAAGGGCTGGAGGGAACTAGCTGGGCCCTTTTTGCCCTTCTGCCTCTTCTGCCATGTGAGGGCACAGCTTTCATGCCCCCTCTTTCCCCAAGAGGACACAGGGAGAAAGCACCATCTTGGAAGCGGAAATTTATTGCTTACAGTGAATCTGCTGCCTCCTTGATCTTGAACTTCTGGCCTCCAGAACTATGAGGAATAAATTTCTATTATTTATAAATCACTCAGTCAAAATATTTTGTTAAAACAGCACAAACTAAGACAGTTTCATATACAATTGGTGGAAAGTATAAATTGGCATTCTTTTCTGACAATATCTACCAAAATTTAAGACAAACATATCTAACACAAGTGTGCTAAGATATATGTATAATAGGATGTTCATTCACAACTTTGATTAGATTTAAATCAATATGAGACCATTTAAATAAACTTGATATACCCATACAAGGGAATTCTTTGCAGCCATTAAAATGTAAGAGAGAGAACCACATTTGCTGGTATGAAAAGATGTCCATTATAGCCAACATTCAAGCAATGAACAAAACAGGCTATAGGATGTGTGTGTGTGTTCTTTAAACATTTCTGGACAACTATATAAGAAGCTGTTAATAATTATTGTTTGGGGGAAGTAGTTGGGGAAAGAACTTTTTTCTTGTTTTATTATTTTCTATAGTGTTTATTT
>NW_007727116.1:576670-592169 GCF_000696425.1 Galeopterus variegatus | reverse complement strand
TGTCCATTATAGCCAACATTCAAGCAATGAACAAAACAGGCTATAGGATGTGTGTGTGTGTCCTTTAAACATTTCTGGACAACTATATAAGAAGCTGTTAATAATTATTGTTTGGGGGGAAGTAGTTGGGGAAAGAACTTTTTTCTTGTTTTATTATTTTCTATAGTGTTTATTTTTCATGAACATGTGTGAATTTTGTTTTCTCAAAAGAGAGAAAAGCATGTTAAAGGGCAATGGTCAAGCTCCTTTCTTTTTATATTTTCAATACTGTGTGTGTGAACATATAAACACACACGCATATATATATATATTGCATTTTATGTAGTGCATAAAGTTAAAGCAATTTCATATCAGTTAATGGATCCAGCTTTTTTTTTTTTTAGAAGGTCTGTTTTCAGAAGGGAAAAACCTGTCAGGACAGTTGACTAAGTGTCCCCCACCCCCTGCGTACAGATACATAAATTCAATAATGGATAAAAACATCTAGATTATTTGTTTGGCATTTTGAAGACTAAGCAACCAATCAATACACCATTTCCCAGCTGTGTGTGTGTGTGTGTCTTCTTAAGTACTATGTTTTAGGATTTAGATAGATAATTCCATCTGCTGTATACCTACGAATTGTCTCACTCTAGATTAGGTCCTACAAGCAAACACAATAAGCCCCTTTCTCAAGAAGCTCATACTCTGAAAAGGTGGGAAGAATAATCTAAATACAAAGGAAATTGCCAGGAAAGAGATCATGGAAGAATGAAGGCCTGAGAAGCCACAAACTGAAATCAGGCCACAAAACCAATGAGCGATGCTTTTCTTCTAAGGACTGGCCTTTGAAATCAAGGTTTTAATCATCTGCATATTACAGTAAATTATGACGAATCAGAAATGCTGCTATTAAAAATGGACCCCTGGGGGGGNGAGCGATGCTTTTCTTCTAAGGACTGGCCTTTGAAATCAAGGTTTTAATCATCTGCATATTACAGTAAATTATGACGAATCAGAAATGCTGCTATTAAAAATGGACCCCTGGGGGGGGCAAAACTTCTTACAAAACCAATTTGAATTCAAATCGACAGAAAAATATACAAAGAGAGGAAAAGAGGCAACACCATTTCCAACACTGCTTTATAAAGATAATTAACTTTTATTTATTCAGATATAAGAAGATACTGCATGGTGAAAAACAGTGACTATTTTGGGATATTGCTGAAGATGCAAGCGTTTCAGGAGATTCCCTCCCCTCGATTCTCCCTTCTTGAATTATTAAGCCCATTACCAACTCCATGTCTAACTCAGAAAATTACTGAAATGCAAATTGAACAGAGCAATTTATCTGTGGCTGAAAATATCTCCGAGTTAATAGAGCTCCACTGATGACATCTAAACAAGAACAGGTAATAGCGCTACCTAATTTACAATGGTATTATTTAGCAACATAAATTTAACCACAAGCAATGTATATCATGAAAGTCATAAATAAACACCAATAAAAAAGGGGGGGGGACGGGGAGTTGCACAGAATGTGCTTTGTTGAAAGAGAAAAAGGATCACAGGACTATCACATTAGTGCTCGACAGGCAATCAGAATTTCAAACTGATGGAAGTAATTAAGCCAGGGAATTAAAAATCAAATGTCATTTACTTTCCCTACTCCAGGTTTACAAATAAATAAATCATGTTTCTTTGTGATTTAAGGTGTCTTGAAAGATTTCCACAGAAAATCATTTCTTTATCAACCTGCCATGGTAACCAAAATTATCACTGTTAAAAAATTTAAGGATTTTAATATCTTTTGGTTTCCAGGATTTCCCTATTAAAATGAATAAATCCCAGAGAAAAATGAATAATTCCCAATACACTAGTGGGAATTATGTATTCTAAAATCATGGAAATCTGTAAACACAAGAGATCTTAATAGTGTACCCTCTCCTTTTCCTTCAAATTTATAGATGAGTAAATTGAGACCCAAAGATGTTCCCCAAGTTCATGAAATTAACTGTTGCCTGAAATAGGAATAAAACCCAATGTTTTATTCTCCCAGTCTAGTGCCTTTCCTTATGCTGTGCCTCAGTTTATTTCCAAGGCTCTACAAGAATGAGACATGGAAGTGATATCTGGGACAGGAAACAAGAATTGTGTAAGTGTATCCCCAGAAAGAAAAAGAGAAAAAAGCACCATAAAGTAATTTCACTAACTTCACAATTTTACCTGGATATGCTCCGTTAAGAGCAATTAAGTGTTTGGTTTTGTTTTTCCATTAAATTCAGAGCTAACCAAAGAAGGCTGGAAATGAAGCTCGGTATTGAAATATTTATTTAAGAAACTGCACATGATTTTTAAATCATGTTACTGTTGTAGGTGATTTTAGTTGAAAGTCTCTATGGGGTAAAATCCAGAAATAAATAATATTTATTGTCCTCCTGGCCAAAGTTAATTTTACTTGATTAATCATCTCACCACTTGCAAGGCTAGGTCATTATACAAGGTGAAGTGACCAGCCATGACCATTTTCCAGTACCTCCCTGGACCTCGCTGCATTAGGACATTGCAGAGCACCCTTTCCATTCTGTCCTACTGTGAACTTCTACTCAATTTACAATCTCTGGTGAACCAAGAAGTTCTCTTTTAAGAAATGTAGAGATGGTCATGAGATTTGGGAAATGCAAGAGGCAGGGTCTGGTTCTTCTTAGTGGATCTTCCTTAGCAAACAAGCCGGAAAGATAATTTTGACTAAGAACCACCCAGCTTTAAAACAGAAAGCAGTCACCGTCATGGCAGAGCAGGACAAAGGAACCAACACCCAACTAAGTCATTACAGAAGTACCTGAATTGCAGTCTTTCTGCTGCCTCCCTGCAAGTCACTTACCACCTATGCTGGCTATGTTGGGTCACCGAGTGGGCAGACGATGTACACGGAGGGGAATGAGCAAAGCAGAGGTAGCAGAGAAAATGGAAAGAATTTGAACGTTGATTTTTTTCTTTAAATCAAAGTAGTCTTCATTTAAGAAAATCAGAATGCTGTTGGATGGCTTTATGCCTATTTTACAAGCTCAGTACTATTTTCCTTTTAAATTGATGTGGCTGAGGGGCTCTGTGATCTTTTTAGAGCTCAGTGCTGCTAAAGATTTTAATCCAGAACCTCTGGTCAAATGACACAGTGTCTTCATGCTTTGATGTGTTCTCCATCCCCCACCCTCAACCCCTGATCAAAACCGATGGCAATGATAGATAGCCAGGAAGGTAGAGACAATATAGGGAGAAAAATAAAGATAAATATCCTTGTGGGCCAGAAGCAGAACGGGACCACAGAACAGTGAGACAGAAGCCACAGGCCAGCTGGGATATGGGTCAGGAAGCCAGCAGTGTGGCTGAGGAGACAGCTCCTTCAGAATGAAAGGGAGGAAGAATTCTTCCCCTAGATGGGCCTGGAGCAGGTGGATGGAGAGTGCAGGGACTAGGGTGGGCTCCTGTGCTCTTGAAAGGATGCTGAACACAATCGCTGCCCACCCTCTGCCTGGAGCCATGGCTTAATGGAAACAGGTCCTGGGAGAGGGGAGAACAAACCAGTCCTCAGCTGGAGACAATTACATTTTCCCCCAGCTCAGTGAATGAACCTGCACTATCTCCCAAGGTCAGCACGTGTCGGTATTCCCAAAATTTCATTATATGGGATCTGGTTTGCTAGACAGAGAATGGTGAACACTTTCTGAGTCCAATCAACCAAAGACTGCCTGGGACGAATCTATAGTCCAATAAAGTCAGACATATTGGCCCGTCGCTATAAGGGGGACAGCACCCTCAGAGGAACAGTGCGTGTCTGACCAAATGAAACAGAAAAATAGAGTTAGCATAGCATTGGGGGAGGAGCAGAATTTAGATGAAATTTAAATGAAGAGATCCGGATTTTTGTTTCATTTTGCCATCGTAACCTTTTTTAAGTGCACGGTTCAGTGGCATTAAGGACATTCACATCATTGTGCTGCCATGATCATCACTATCCATCCCCAGAACGCTTTCCATCTTGTACAGCTGAAACTCTGTGCACATTAACCCCCCATTCCCACCCCACCCCCAGCCTCTGCCATCCACCATTCTACTTTCTGTCTCTACGAACTTGACCATTCTGGGTACCTCATGTAAGCAGAATACAGCACCTGTCCTTCTGTGACTGCCTTGTTTCACCTAGCGTAACGGTGTGGTGTGTTTCAGAATTTCCTTCCTTTTTCAGGCTGCATAATATCATATTATATGTACATAGCACATTTTGCTCATTCCTCTGTGATGGACATGGGTCATTTTTTAGGCTATCAGGAACCAATGTTGCTATGAACATTTTTGTGCAAATATCTATTTGAGTACCTGCTTTTAATGCTTTTGCTCTTATAACTACTAGTAAAATTTCTCGGTCACGTGGTAGTTTTATGTTTAAATTTTTGAGGTACCACCAAACTGTTTTCCACAATAGCTACATCATTTTACGTCCCCACTAACAATGGATCGGGGTTCCAATTTTTCCACATCTTTTTCAGCACCTCTTATTTTCCATGTTTTTTTATTATAGCCACCCTGGTAGGTATGAAATGGTATCTCATTGTAGAATGAAGCAGTGTTTTATGGGTTCAACACTAACCAGGACTGTGTTGGAGTGAGCATCAAGTCAGAACTGCAAAGTGGACTCTGGGTTTTAGTAGCTTGAAGCTGCCAAGTTAAGTTAATGTGAAGCGCTGTATTCAGAAACCCCTTACCCGAAGTTCTATACGTGAGTTGGTAGCTGAGGCTGCTTCTCTGTGGCAAAGTGGCTGAGACCTTCCAGGCAAAAGTGGAATGCTTCATTCTCACTCATATAATTTCAAACCACAAGATTTCAGACAATCTATGATTTTAGAAAATAGGGTTTCTCTGTTGTATTAGTCTATTTTCACTGCTTATAACAGAACACCCGAGACTTAGTTATTTATAAAGAACAGATGTTTATTTGGCTTACGATTCTGGGACAGCTGCATCTGGCACGGGCCTCAGGCAGCTTCTACTCATGGTGGAAAGTGGCAGGCAGCCAGCGGGTACAAGCAGATCACATGGCGAGAGGAAGCGAGAGAGAGAGAGAGAGAGAGAGAGGAGGTACTAGGGTCCTATAAACAACTAGCTCTCGTGGGAATTAATAGAGAACTCACTCACTCCTCTTCCACCACCAGGGAGAACGTTAACCTATTCATGTGGGACCCATGACCCAAACAGCTCCCAACCCTGCCAAGTTGTGGATCAGATTTCACCATGAGCTTCTGGGGGACAACATATCCAAACTCTACCATCAGTGAATAAGTAAAAGGAAGACCCTTTCAAAAAAGGGGTTGTTATGACACTTTACAAAGGCAGAGCATCCTTGGGAGGAATATTGGTTACTGTTAACTTTGCAGCCAGCTTTATCTGTATGTGTCATCCCAGTGTGATGAATAGCCAGGCAGATAGTCTACTTTCTTCATCTGGGCTAATTTTCACTTTCTCAGCATCGAAGACTCAACAAAGAGAAAGGAATACAGAAGATCATAAATAAAAAACCTTCCTACTTAAAATGAGCCAGCAAACCAAATTCTAAATTATATTAGTATAATGCTAAGACAGCTACCTGGCTGTGGCCACATCAGCATGAGACTGATGGCAAATGTGATGTTGGAATCTGTCTGCTTTGCCATTAACTAGCAGGGTAGCTTAGCTGAATCATTAGCCCTTCTTGGGTTTTTAATTTCACTTTGAGGTTAACAACATGACCCACTCAGTAACCTTGTTATTGGATGACCCAGGACATAGTATGTAAGAAAGGCATAAAACCTCAAGATGCCTTTCAAAGGTAAGGTATTACTATTACTGTCATTTATTCATCTCTGAACAAAACATTCAGTGACCAGGAACATTGCTGCTCCTGACAGCAACAGCATGCATTCTTCTTCCGGTGTTAAGTGAGTCTCAGAAGGTTTCCTAATAACCCTCTGCTATAAATCAGGGCAGAGTCTGGGAGGCACCCAACTCTGGTGTCCTCTTCCCTAATGCCTCTTCTGTTCTTCTGAACATTTAGACTTTGTTTTCACGGATAGAGATATGGTTGGAATCTCTTAATATTTCAGACTTTCTCCTTTAAGTGGAAGAAATGCATAGTGAACGTGTGAGCCCGAAATGACAACTGTGCAATTTACATCCATCACTATATAATTAGCTGAGCACAACAGAGAGATCCTGCTATGAACACCTCTCCACACAAGACAGACAAGAAGATCATGTTTATTTCTTCTTTGCAAAGTGCAAATTGGGAACCATCCAACTATTTAGCAAGAATAAAATACTCTTAAATGAACTGTTTAGAAATGCCGATGGGGAGGCTTTATGCAATATAGTGAGGCCTTCTTGGGGACCTCATTTTCATTGAGATTCAGCTTCCTGATTCTGGGTTGACTCCTCAAAGAAGCATTTTAAATATTTTCTAAAAGTGAAGATGAAGCTTATTCTAAAGAATGACTTCAGACCCTTGGCTCTAGTTAGCAGCTGAGGAAGAAAGTTTCAGGCTGAAAGATAATATCTAGGAGGGAAAATCATTGGCCTTTGTACTTTGCTTCACTGCTGAAAGCCAAGCAGGGCAGTCCCTTGCTGGCGTGAAAGGGAAAGTAGACCAGGGCGATCAATGCATCCTTCGACGTTGCGATTAGAGTAATAATCACTCTGCCCCCTAATTTTCCTGCCACCGTGAGAACTAGAAATGGCTTTCGGTGAGGCCACAGATTGCTATAGAACTCTATGTGCATGAGGGAAATTCTCTCATTGTGTAAATGGATCAGTTCCCACCCTAAAATTACTGGCCTCTCCGTGACAGAATGATGTGGAAGCCTGGTGATTGCCTGCTGGGTTAAGTAAAATCAGACTCATTTTAGAGAAAAAAGCTTTTTCTATCTTACGGTCCCTCAAAATGAGGGGTTGCCAATTTTTGGTCAAACTAGTGGGCTGAAGGAGTGGTCATTTTCCTATTTTTTCTTTTAGGAATGGTCATCTCCAGAATTGTCATGTTCCAAGAAAAGAGAGTAGATTCCCCTTGGAGTAATCAGCTAAGAGCACAGTTTTGTATTCTCCCCCACCCCGTGATTCTAGACCCAATCTCTCTGAAATCCCCTTCTCCCACCCACTGCCACCTATTCATCCCTCTCAAAGGTTCACTGTCACTGGTTTGCCTACGTTCTCGCAGTCTCTCTTGTAACATCCGGGAGAGGTAAACGTGCCCTTCTTTGCTTCCACACTGCCTTGAGTTCATGCTTCTGGAGCAGCTCAGCTCACTCCCGTCTAGTTGTCTCCTCACTAGATTGTAACACCCCAGAAGCCAGAAACTCCATTCCGTGCTGCTTTGCATCCCCAACACAGACCCCAATACCTGGCACGTGGTCTGTTCTTTAGAAGATGTTTATAGCTGAACATATCTTTTAAATCATAATTAACGTGTCCTTTTATAATAAATGATTTACAACAGTTTTAAGATACTGGTTTAAAATTTTTAAAGAGGTAGATTTGCTTCATAAGACCGTCTTGTGTGTCTCCTTTGGGCTGGGCAACTGGGGTTCACAGAGGACCGAGACGCTACCCGTGTTCCGAGGAACTCACAGCCTAATGAGGAGCTAAATCTTTTAAATCATAATTAACGTGTCCTTTTATAATAGATGATTTACAACAGTTTTAAGATACTGGTTTAAAATTTTTAAAGAGGTAGATTTGCTTCATAAGACCGTCTTGTGTGTCTCCTTTGGGCTGGGCAACTGGGGTTCACAGAGGACCGAGACGCTACCCGTGTTCCGAGGAACTCACAGCCTAATGAGGAGCTAAACCTGAAGACAGACCATGACAGCCTGAAGTAGAGAATAAATCAAGTGCTATGAACACAACGGGAGTAACCAGTTCTGCCGGGGGATAGTCTGGGAAGACTCCACAGTGGAGATGACTTTTAAAAGTAGCCTTGAAATATGGATAAAAATCGCCATGTATAGGAGAATGAAAGGCATTCTGGAGGAAAGGAACGACCTCTGAACACCAAAGTTCCACGCCTAGTGGGGCAGAGAAGAGGCAGATTTAGGACTGTTTTTCCGCCCTCCCCACTTGGGTCTATAATCTTCCTCTTCAATGCCAGCACACCGGGCGGGCCTTCAAAAGGAACCTCCTCCCAACTATTTCAGAGTCACGTGTCTTTCCTGTTCTGCCTTTGGGAGCTGTGGGTCCCAGGAGGCAGGGGCAGAAAAATCTCTACAGGGTCGTTGCCTTAAGGCACATTCTCAAAAGGAAAGGAAAAGCCTCCCTCTCAGCTGACAATAGGATCCCAAGTGACTGGAGGTGCCAGTTGTTTATTTTTAGAATCAGAGATTCTTCTGACCAGAGAAGGCTTCAGAGGTCACCACATCTGCCCCCACAGGACCATCCTAATCCAGCCTCTCCACTGTGTTAGCTGTGACCCTCTGAGCTCTAAAGACCCCCGGAAAAAAGTCCTGGAGCATGGCTAGGGAACCCTCTAGAGAGAATCTCAGGTGAACACGAGAATGTAGCCTAAGTTCCTACCAGTGGAAATGAACAGGGTATCTCTTATCCTATCTCTCTTCCTCGCTGCCATTTTATTATCCTCTCCTCTACCTGAAATGACCTCCAACAAGGCCCTAACGACTGGACTAGTTACCAGAATGATTGTCTGGTAGCATCGCATATTTAAAATTTTTGGTTAGGTTATTCTTTTAAATCAAGGCCAGCATTAAATATGTTTCTGAATTGTTCCTTTTAACCGCAGTAATCCTGGTTTAAGTGGCTGGAGAGAATATATTAAGCTGACTTGCACTGCCAGCTAAGATGCGACAGTGAGCTATACGTCAACTTTAAGGGATTAGGCCTGTGAAAGTCCTGATTCAACTCCTATATTTTGTGCTTCTCTTCCCCCTTTGGGTTCCCTCATTCAGTCCTGACAGTCTCTCAGAGCTGCCATCAGCCCCCTTACCTGTCCAAGGTCCCTGTGGGGGTACCTTACCTGGTACCGACACCTTTCTTCCTAGACCAGTAGTTTTCCAAGCTGGGTGTACAGAAAGATCGCCTGGGAAGTTTGTTTTTGTCTTTGTTTCTGTTTTCGTTTCAATTCCTGGGCTCTATCCCAGGCCAAATGAGTCAGAAACTTTAGTACTAAGGGGAGGGTATTGGGTTTTTCAAAGCTCCCAGAAAATTCTATTTTGTAGCCAGGGTTGAGAACTACTGGTCCAGACAGTGTTTCATTAAACCTTAAAAGCTATGGAACTCTTTGTTCAAGTGATCTCTTACACAGACACCCAAAATATAAAAAAAATTAGAGCAGAGTTTCTTTGGTTGAGGAGGTATAAATGTGGAAGAAAACGCACATCCCTGGGGTTCTCCACAGGATCCCTAGGGCTTGGGGTAGTGCTGTTTAAAAACCAGTCCTCCACCTTCCTTCCCACTCCATCAAAATAGACCCTGCCTGAAAACCTTTAAACCAGAGGAAGGAAAATTGTTATGTAAAGGGCCAATGAGTAAATATTTTAGGCTTTGCAAGCCATATGAACTCTCCTGCAACTACTCAACATCATTATTGTTGAGCATAAAAGCAGCCATAGACAATACATAATGAATGGGTATGGCTGTGTTCCAATAAAACTTTATTTACAAAAGCATGCTGTGGGCCAGATTTGACCTGCCAGCCATAGTTTGCCAACCCCTTCTTTAAAGCATTATGCTCTTCAGAACAAATTATTGTTAGTCTTACAAACTAAATATATTCACCTTTTACTACCACCCAAGTTATATCTGTGCATTATAACTGGAGCCCTCTAATGAGAGCCCCTAACAGCAAGAATCGATTTTCCTGGATCCTTTTTGACAGAACCAGTCTAGGGGAGTAGTTATTTGGTGGGAGGTAGAAGGTCTATACAATAGGCTAACCTGGGGTGGTAGTAACTCAATCTATAGTTTCTTCTTCTGATTGGAATTTAAAAGAGTAAGGACCTGAAGTCTCTCCAGCCACCTAGAAGTCCCCAGCAGGAGGGTGCTGGGTTGGGGGAGTGGTAGCTATAGTTATCTTGACCCTTTGTCAGATAATCATGATGTCATACTGAAGTAAAAAAAAAAAATGCCTTGCCAAGTCTGTCACGTTGGCTTGCAAAAGCTCAGGCTTTGCACTTGAGCTTCTCCTGGCTGAAGCATCCCGTCCAGTTCAGCTCAGCACGAACGCTGAGCAGCAATGCCCCAGGAGGGCCGCAAGTGCTCCTATTGCAGAGTCCACATCGACTGACCCGTGGGCTATTGAGAGTTTGGGGGTTTGTTTTTGCTTTTCTACAGCTCCTAAGATGCATTTGCCTTTGTGCTGCCGCTCTGGCTTGGGATTCTCTTGGGCCACATTCAGGATCGATTCTCTTCCTCTGCTGAAAGCACAACACTCTGTTCCCTTGTCATGCTGCTCCTTGGATGCTGCAGCTCATTTATTCAAGAGAATTTTTTTAACCACATTCTTTTTATTGCTCTCCATTTGAAATCTACTTGACATTCAATTTTCTTTCTTTGATATTTTTCACCTATAACCCCCTGTAAATCAGGAATGAAAATAAATATTGGGACTAGTTAAAGATATGAATGCCCAAGTATTTAGGGAGAAATATACTGATATTTGTAATTTACTTTGAAATGCAACAAAAAAACTAAGATGAGCTGATGGATGGCTAGAAGGAGGGATGGATATGTGATAAGATAAGTAGGGTCAAATGTTAATGGTAGAATCTAGATGGTAGGTATATGAATGCTCATTGTAAAATTCTTTCTACTTTGCTGCATATTTGATATTTTTATTATAATGTGTTGAAACAAAAAAAATCAGAAAAAGGTAATTTCTTCATACAAATTATGTTAGTGCTTGATTTAAGACTCAAAAACTTGGACCAACAGGTAAGAACTATTCTGCTTAGAATACTAATTATGAGTAACATTGTTACCAGGAAGCCTGATTAGATTCAAGGATTTTATTCTATCACCATGGCTATGAAATTCTGAGAACACCAAGTACTAAATGAAATGTTCTGGGACCAGCATAATTCATTCTTTTTTTGCATCTTTGGATCTCAGGTATTCAGAACTGGATTCATTGTAATAATCCTCAGACACACTCTCATCATTGGCCCATGCATAGCCCACTTCTATTTATATATTATTTGGTCATTTATATTAAGCACCAGCAAACCCACCACCCAAAATAAAAGCCAGGACCTTAACCACCTACATCCAACCACATGGTCTCCCCAGCCCAGCCCCCATTATCCTGAATTCTTTGATCAACATTCCCATGCTTTTATACATATGTATGTGTGTGGGTGTGTGTAGGAATATAGATGTTCTTGCACATATATTTAATCCTGTAAAAGCATATATTCTTAGTTGTTTTTAACTTTATAAAAAGGTATATTTCATTTTGGTGGTTTTTTCCCCACTTAATATCATATTGCAGAGATTTATCAATATTGTTGCAAAATTGCTGTGGTTCATTTGATGACTACATAATATTCAATTATGTGAATATACCATTTATTTATTTTCTTCAGTGATGGGCATTTGTATCCAGGTTTTATTATTAATGTTCTTATACATATCCCCCTACGTGCAGGAATTCGTCTTGTGTATATTCCTGAGTGGAATTGTTAGACGTTAGGGTATATTAAGGTCAACATTTTAGATAAGCCCAACTATTTTCCAAAGTGGTTGCACCATTTCTACTCCCTGCAGTAGTACTGTCTCTATTCTTAGGCAACATTCAGCCCCATGGAATATAAGATAAACTAATGAAATGAATGCTTTAATAGTCCAGAGACTAGCACAGTGAAACAAATTTATTAATATAGCACATAAACTAATTAATATTACACATACAAAATTAATATTACACATAATATTATTTATTAATATTACAGATAATATTTATTAATATTACGTGTGCATAAGTAGGGCGAGTAATGGAATGGAAGCTTCAATATATGCCTTTTAGGGATGAGGAGACCATGGCAGATGGCTTTGTCTCCCTCTCAGTTGATATTCATTGGAGTTACACCTAGATGGATGTTTGTGTTTCTCTCCTTCCATTCCTATTTCCTTAGTTTTGACACTGTTCGTACTATGTGACTCTCTTGGGTTCCTCTTCATCTTAGAGGCTGTGGAAATGTTTTAACTTTTTTTCCCTGGCAAAACCAAAAGTCCTTCCTACAATAATTCTTTTCTTCAGCATGAAAAAAGCATTTACCCCTACACACCTCTTCCAAAGAGTTGACGGTCCTTCCCTCTCTGGCAACTTTCTTTTGTCCAATAAGTGGCCTTGTTGTTGTAGTTCAGAGAGGCCAAATTAATTTACTTTCTTATTTAGCCTCCAGATATCTCACTTGGGCCTCTGGGTCTGTTAAGAAAACATTCAAATTGGTGTAATCCGTTTAATAGCTAACCCAAGTCCAACCACAATGTCGGCTTCCCGATCCTATTCAGACTAATATCTGGATGACCAACCCTGAAAACTGATGGTGTCAGCAGCACTGCTGATAGGCCTGTGACCCCTCCCCACCCAACCCTCCAGGAGCTTTTGCACATTTATTCTGCACACCAGTTCACCCAGACAGGGGAGAAATCTGCCACCTCTGCTGCAGGTGTGAGTGTCACCTTAGGTTTCCTGACAGTCGGTATTCAGTATGCTGCTCCTGCTTGCCTGTGAGTCTCCTCACCGAGGCGGCCTCATCAGATAGCAAGTTTCATTATGCGCTGGCCACTGGGGATTCTCCTAAAAGCAATAAATTCATTTCACTGTGTTAGTCTCTGGGCTATTAAAGCATTTTAGTTCTGTTTCTCCTCTAACCTCCCATGAGCCAAATATTCACTCTGACAAAATGCTATTCATTACAAAGTTAAGATGACTTTGACTCTGTTTCTCTCCCACATAATACAATGAAAATGCTTTGCCGTGGATTCATCTACAGGCTGATGGTATTATGGATAAAAACATGCCAAGACGGACAGTCTTTTCCTCCACAATGGATTGAAATTACTTCTCGATAGCTATGCCTGGCTTAGGTAAAGAGCTGCTGGGGGAAAAAAATGGTTTGCTATTCATTTTTAATATCCTGGCCAATTTATATCGTTAAGGGAGAATGATCAGCAAGAAAAAAAAAGAATAAGGTAGAAAAATGAAACATCACTGGAACATAAAAAAGATCAATTCCTTTTATTCCTCTTTTATCCACAGACATTTTTCCCTGCCCTTTTTCCCCATGCTGAGAGTTATCAAATACATGGGGGAGCTTGGCCGAGTCATGGCACATCTCCAGGGCTGGGGGCAGGATGGACATTTAGGAAAATCTTGATTGTTTCATTTAAGCAGAAGTTATAGTGGTATTTGATTTATCATCAAAGTCAGCTGCAGGTTCAAACCCTCTGACACCTATCAGCAATGGGTAAACTTACTAACCCCCTTGGGACCTCTTTCCTCATCTATAAAATGGGAAAATAGTACCTCCTTGGTAGGTTTAGTGTGAGGACTGAATGAAATAACGTGCAAATCTCTAGCCCCATACTTAACATGCAGTGAGAAGATACTGAATATTTCCTGTTCCTTGTGCTGTCCCCTCTGTTGAGAGCTAAAGAGACGAGACAAGAACAAAGACATACAGCTAGATTGCCGTGATGTCTCTTCTGCCTACATCAAAAGGGTGATACTGAATAACCATGAAAAATCTGATCACTGTATTTGATAAAGATAAGTTGTTGCAGACATTCCAGATAAAGACTGTGAGAGATATTTCTTTCTGGTCGGAAGACGGAGGATAGCTGTGCATCCCGTGAGCCCGGGCTTATTCTGGTATTAAGTGTAAATGATCATAGTGGCCTCCATGTGGGCTAAAGCTGCGTTTTTGGTACCAAACTTACCCCTAGTTTTATCTTAGTCCTTCCCGCATTTCCCTTCTCCTTCACCCACCACTCTTCTTGATTTCCTTACTTATTTTCCACAGTGTTGTATGCCATTTTGCAAGCCACCGTGAGCCCTAATCTCATTATTTTGTGGATTAATTACAATTTGGCTCTCCTGATTTTCTCCCTGCAGCTCTACATGAGGCTTTTCCTTTTCCAGCCTGCTGAGTGCTTGTGTAGCTAAAGCCCCGCCTGAGGAACAAACAGGATCTGCTGCTCCCACAGCCACAGACAGCCCCTCCCCAGAATAAGGAGAGACTTGGACGGAACTTTCCAGAACACTGGGGAAAGCCGCATATCTGCAAAGAAAATAGGAGCTAAATCATTCACCTCTTGCTTGTCTGTCCAGTTAGAGACATTGCTTTATAAGTAAGTACTTATTTTCTAAAAATGTTCCCACCCCACTCTTTTTTAAAAAGAGTAATTTTTAAATACCTGATATTGTCAACCCTGGGGAGTTCCTTGAAGAGTGCATGGAATTCATCAGGATACTAAAACCCATCTTTTAATGCCTTTTTAGATTCTGAAATGACTTTTGAAGGACACCATTAGAACACTGTGACTGACTGTTCATCAGCTGATCCACCTTTGTTGGGTCCCTTCAATGTACTGGGTCACTTCAGGATGATGGTTTAGTGGTAAGAATTAGACCTGTAATGGTAGGTGAATAAGGACAAATAAGAATTATTCTGCTTAAAGCTGTATATTTGTGCCTCAATATGTTCAAATAGCTCATCAATTATTAATGGACTAGAAAAATTTCCAAGTACTGCATCAAAATGTGCAACACCAGAAGGCATTCACCCAAACAGGTTCTATTTATTGGATGCTGTTTACTATCTCTTGGCAGCTTTGTCTTTTAGATGATGTTCGGAAGTCTCCCTAATGTATACGCTGTCAAGTGAGATTTCTGTTTGGATTTCTCAAATAAAAGACTGGCAGAAACCCAGAGGAAAGTATGCTAACTTCAGATTCCTCTAGAGATTAAAAAAAAAAAAGCTATTCATCAGTAAATCCAGATTTGTTGAATCCCTTCAATTAGCTGAATCAGTTCAGGAATATGGTTTATGGTGAGGATTAGACGTGTAATGCCATGGTATAATATGATAAAAGTCAGACTCTAAAATGTTGTGAATGTGAACGGAAGAGTGAATATTTGCAGACAAGAACACTCATAGAATTTAAGATGTGAGTCGGTGTTGTCCATTTTTATTTATTTATTTATTTATTTTTAATTTTTATTTTATCAATATACAATGTACTTGATTATTATGTCCCATCACCGAAACCTCCCTCCCTCCTCCCTCTCCTCCCTCCCACCCAAGCGTGTCCTTTCCATTTGCTTGTTGTAAGAACTTCAAAAAAATTGTAGTTGTTATATCTTCCTCTCCGCCCCCCCTCCCGGTTTCTTTGTTTATTTTGTTGTTGTTGTTGTTTGTTTGTGTGTATGTATGTGTGTGAATTTATTTATTTATTTTTAGCTCCCTCCAATAAGTGAGAA
>NW_007727116.1:575191-576125 GCF_000696425.1 Galeopterus variegatus | reverse complement strand
CGTTTTCCCACTCTGTGTGCACTAGATGGGGCTGTTGAGCCTTGCAAAGGGGTCCCGCAGGGTGTGTAATTATTTTATTTTATTTTTTTTCTGAGACCCCGCCTCCTTTTGCCGGACCCCTCCCCACTCTGTGCGCTCAGAACAGGGCTGAGGTGTGTCTTCTGCAAACCTCGTCTTTCAGGTGAGACATCAAAGCTGTGCCCTGCCCCGCCCTGCCCAGGAAGAGTTTCAGGTGTCTAGTCACTCCAACTGCAGGGTGTGAGCTCCTCGGGGGAGGGTCCCACAGCACACAGTTCCTCTTTGACTCCCCCCAGCACGGATCGACCTGGGCGCCCTCCGGGAGAGCTCTCCAGCAGCTTCAATGTAACTCCAGAGCGCTCCGGGCTCCCCTCTCCCAACCAGAAATCAGTTAGGGGTTCTTCCAAACTGAGGCCCACAGAGATGGTATCTGCCTGCCAGAAACAGGGAGTTTACCTGGGGCTGAAGCCCAGGGTGTGGTGGAGAGACGATCTGGGCGGGCTCCTCTTCCCTGCCCTCCCGACACTGGCCGGGGGCTCCCCATGCTACCAGCCCCATCAGAGATCTGCAGGGAGAGTGGGATTGTAGGCCGGTCCACAGGCCCTGGGGGGCCCCGCATCGAGGTATGCAAGTGGCATGTCTCAGTGAGGAGCCGCGCCAAGCAAAGACGTCTGGCCTGCCTGATGTGAGCCGGCTGTCTCCGCCCCCACCCGAGAAAATGGAGGCAGCTCTGTTGTGGGCGCCTAGCCTGGTGTGGTAAGCAGGGGCCAGGCGGGTGGGGACCAGTCGGGCTTCTGCCCCGCAAGTGGGGCTGGACTGGGGGTGACTCACAGAGCTCGCAGAGTTGGGTTGGTCCGGCGCCTTCCACTCCGTTTCTGTGTCGTCTCTGCTGGCTTACTTGGCCTTTGTTGTCTCG
>NW_007727116.1:563498-574341 GCF_000696425.1 Galeopterus variegatus | reverse complement strand
TGCCTCCCAGAAACAGGGAGTTTACCTGGGGCTGAAGCCCAGGGTGTGGTGGAGAGACGATCTGGGCGGGCTCCTCTTCCCTGCCCTCCCGACACTGGCCGGGGGCTCCCCATGCTACCAGCCCCATCAGAGATCTGCAGGGAGAGTGGGATTGTAGGCCGGTCCACAGGCCCTGGGGGGCCCCGCATCGAGGTATGCAAGTGGCATGTCTCAGTGAGGAGCCGCGCCAAGCAAAGACGTCTGGCCTGCCTGATGTGAGCCGGCTGTCTCCGCCCCCACCCGAGAAAATGGAGGCAGCTCTGTTGTGGGCGCCTAGCCTGGTGTGGTAAGCAGGGGCCAGGCGGACGGGGACCAGTCGGGCTTCTGCCCCGCAAGTGGGGCTGGACTGGGGGTGACTCACAGAGCTCGCAGAGTTGGGCTGGTCCGGCGCCTTCCACTCCGTTTCTGTGTCGTCTCTGCTGGCTTACTTGGCCTTTGTTGTCTCGGGCTGCTTGCTCGAACCCACAGCACAGCTTGGGCGCTCTCAGGAGTCTTCTTTTGTGACGGCCCTAAAACCTCGAACCTGTAGTTGCTTGTTTGTCGCTGTAGGTTAGTTGTTCAAAGATTTATTCGTTTTTTGTTGCTCTTGGAAATGCAAATAGTACTCTGGTATCACAGCGCACACTTCTCAGGGTCGCGCTGTCTCCTGGCACGTGGTGTTGTCCATTTTTAGCAGTATTGAAATTTTTTCTTTATCCTAAAATTCTTTAATTGTTTTCTTATTTTAAAAGGTAGGAGGAGTCAAGAAGGAATGAGAAATATCGGACATTTTATTCTGTATTTCTGATCTTTTTTTTTTTACTGCATGCAAATATAAAGAACTGACTTGCAAAAACATACACAACTAAGTAGCCTTTTGGATGTAATGGCTTATTAAGTATGTTCATTGATATTTCTTTTGAGATGAGCATTTTGTTGAAGACTTATTTTCAAAGGAATAAAGAATGAGACTAGAAAATGAAGAAATGACTTTCTTGGTAGAAAAACAGATCCATCAAGACCTCAGAGATGGCCACAAATCTTGGTGTGGGAAAAATGACAGAGTAAAGCAACCATTCTGATTAATCACATGGGCCCCTGCATCTACAAGGGGGCTGCTACAGTGGCCGTTTCCCAAAAGTAACTGAGAAGCCCACATTTCTATTCCTATCTTAGGCTGGAGCACGTGGAGAAGGCTGGGTGTCCTACATGCAGGTAAGGAAGGCAGATTCTTGGTGGGGGGGTCTGCCAGCATCTTTTGCCATTCCTCACCACCAGCCCCCCTCACAGCCTTGGCAGAGGGTCATGTGGCACCCCTGGGGCACTGGATACCACACTGCACAGGTAACAGTGCTAGCCAAGCAAATGAGTGTCTTTTTCTATAGTAACCTCTACTTCCTGGAGAGACAAACAAAAGCCCATGGAGGTGAAAGCAATTTGCCTACGTCCACCTGAAGCAAGGCAGTGGCTGGGAATTTACTAAAACCCAGGTGTTACAGTGTTATACTTCTCACTGCATAACAGAGATGAAAAAAGGACTACTCAAAGCACCATGAGTGCGATAAGAAGCCCTAAGGGACTGCACCCCAGTAACTCTTCTGTTAGAAGGATAAAACTGGGTACAGCCCCAATTCAACATTAGCTTCTATTTTTTATTGTAATGACAAGGAAGTTTCACAGGAAAAATCAGTTGAATCAATCATTACAAAAGGGCACAAAGACATGGGCAGTGTTACAAAAGTTATCTATGGCTAAGTTTAGCTTAAAAAGTGGAAACTAGTCACATCAGTAAAATTAACAACGTGACATTCCAAAGTACAATTTATGAAAAGCTAAGTTGGTCAAACTGCGATCATTATCTGAAGTATAACCTCTCCTTAAATGATATAAGCAAAAATCGCATTCTTATGATAAAATCTAATTATCTCTAAAGTTTCCCCCAACAGACAGCTTGCCCCTAGCAAATATTTTTTCACATCTTTCCCTTCAGCAATTCTTAAAATCTCTTAACAGGATTGGTATGGCAACCACCTGTTAGCTCTAAAATCCTTAAAGTATACAATCCCATACCTAAGCAGTGATCAGAGTTGATTAGATGGGCTGCTGTCAAGCTATCTGTAGGCCATCACCTCCTAATCCAAGGACTTTTGCCCCACACATGCATTTACCTAAAAACCCTATTTTAAATTCAAATGAGAATCAAGACTTCTAACCCTCTACATTACAGATTCCAGGCCCATGGTATCTTTCAACAGGGCTGTCCCTCTTCCTAAAGGAGCAGGGCATGTATACCTTAGAGTGTATAATCCCATAATGTAGGGCATATATGGAAAATATTTCCAGTTTTTTTAAATGAGAGAAAACACATGAAAACATCTTAAACTATTTAAAGGAAAGGAATTTCACAAATTCAGAATATTACTATTGTTTTGTTGCAATATTTCATTATCTGCATTTCCAAGAAACACTATTAACACTTAACCTCAAGTATCTGAAGAGGACACAGAATCCCAGCTCTGTGCACAGTTGAGGACTTGGGGCTCTATCTTCCTTCAGTGGTGACTCAGAAGGAACTCACTATATCTTTGCTACCTCACCTGAAGATTTATATTCCAAAAACAATCATCGTAACATACTTGATTAATGGCAATGCTCTCTGAAATACACATGAAAAATAGAGGGAACTCACTATATCTTTGCTACCTCACCTGAAGATTTATATTCCAAAAACAATCATCGTAACGTACTTGATTAATGGCAATGCTCTCTGAAATACACATGAAAAATAGAGATAAATATTTGTGATGTAGACATCCCCCTCTCCTATCTTATTCCTCATTATATGAGAACAATGCCATTTTTCCCTGACCAGCACAACTAAGAAAGTCTTAGATTTTTCTTTTACGCTTCCCCTGAGGAGCATATTTCACAAGAAACAGAGTTACGTCAACCAAAAGCAATTTGTGCACCTAATGTGTTCAGAAATGCTCAGACCGCAGAGCCACTCTCAGCACTCCATTGCACATTTTATTCTTAACAAGCACCCCTTGGCCCCGCATAGATAATAACTGTAACTCTTTTTCACCCACTTTAAGTTAATTTGTCCTTGGGGTCACGGGACTGCCAGGTAGCAGCCTATAATCTAACCTCATAATTGTAATAAAAAATAGCTTTATAAGCATCCATTAGCAGTCACGTTTTTTAAAAAAGATTATAATTTTCTCCAAATCCTGAAGGTTAGAAAATAGGCATTGCAGGGTTGGCTGGTTAGCTTAGCTGGTTAAAGTATGATGTTATAACACCAAGGTCAAGGGTTCAGATCCCAGTACCAGCCAGCAAACAAACAAACAAAAAGGCGGTGAAAGACACAGGCTCCTTGGACCTAAGGGTTGATTTCTGAATTACACAATCAAGGAAACAGAGCTTTCTGCCCTTTGCTGGGAGTGAACATATATTTACTAAACACTATTAGGTGACATTGTTCTGAGTCCTATGGAATTAAAGAAAATAGATAAAATGCACACTCTTCCCTCGAGCTTTCTAATCTTGTTTAGTTTTAATCTATTGTCTCTTTTTTCTCTCACATCTGGCTCAAAAATATATTTAATGATGATAATAACAAGAAGCAATCTGAAGTTAAAAAAAAAAGTACAAATTTTATGGAGCTTTGATAGATGAGGTGGATGCCATAGATTTCAAGCAGCAGCTCTAAATATTATGAAGCAAACAACATTTTTGAGCACCTACTATATGCCAGGCTTTGTCCTATGTGCTTTACATTTTCTGTCTTTTTTAATATTCACAACAACCTGCTGAAATAGATTTTATCTTCCTTAGTTAACAGAGTCGAAATTGAGGTTCAGCTGTTAAATGGTGGAGCCAGATTCCACACCCATAGCTCAGAGCATGTCTTTTCCATGACTTCATGCAGCAATCACTGTGTCCTCCCCTCTCCACTAAAACCATGCTCTGGGGGAAGCAGGAGAATGGGTCTAGCTTATAAAGCAGGTTAGGAGTCTGAGCAGTAAGATCTGAATCTATGGATGCTGGGATCCACACATTTGATCAAGCTCCTAAAACTCTGACCCAACAGTTTAAATCCAAGAATTACAGAGTAAAGCACTTCCCTCTGGGGCCTTGGGAAAACTAAGCCCAGAAGAAATATTCATGGTTACAACCAAAACCTATTACAGAATCCAGAAACAATTACAGGATGTGTCGAGCAGAAAGAATAGCAATTCTTTGGGTCAGACTGTGCTCATAGGATAGAGATGAGAGCTGAGCAAAGCGGAGGGGAAGCTGAATTAGTCAAAAGTCAGAACAGAGAGACCCAAGCTGGTCGGAGCCAGTGGGCAGCTGCTGTGATAAGTGCCCAGAGGGCAGTCACTCTTTGAAGTGATAGCTTCAAACCCTGGCCTTGCCTGACCTTATTTTAAATGCATTTCATCTTAGTAGGCTGAGAAGCTGCTGGGTCCTTCCAGGGATGCGGCCAGAATTAGGCGATTCTAGAGAAAGCTGTATAGGGAAGTCTGTTAGTTTAAACCTTTGTGTCACCACACTCAAGCATAGTGCTGAGATCAGAGGAAGGACTCAATAAATATTTGTTGAAGGCAGGAAAGAAAGGAAGGAGTGAATAGGACAGATTCAAGGACCATTAACAAGCCATTTGAAACATATCTGGGATTCAGGGTTGTGTGTCAGAAAGGAACAGAAAAAGTCATAGCCACACTCCCAGCTGAGGAACGCAAGTCATTGGAAAGGTCCTATGACTGAGGACCCACTCACTAAATGTAGGGTGAAGGACTCCCCAGTCACAAAGTGGGGATGGGGTGCAAGATGAAAAACCCAGTCGCTGGAAAGTTCGGGAAGACCAAGGAGCACAACCTGCCTCTGAGGAACTGGAAAAGTGACTAGGACCTTACCCACCAAGACACAGAAAGGAAAGACTGTGGTACCAGGATATGGATGCGTCAAGGTCAGCAGGGTCTTCATTAGTCCTAGAGTAGAGTTGAACCTGCAGGAGGCCTTTTGCACTCTTCATAGAGAACGTTCGAGGTCCAGCTACCAGAAACCTAACAGATTATTGCACATCTTTCCAGTGTCTAGTTACCCGTTTATCAATTCTGCACCCTGGATAGCTGAGGAGATACGGTAAGTCCTCCTTGGTGTGATAAAAGATCTGCCTTGCCCACTCAGTTTTTTAAAGAGAGAAAGAAAAAGGGACATTGGATGAACCATCATGGAGAAGAAAGGCGGTGGAGCAGTTTATGCATAAGCATGGTTCTGGTGGAGTGAGCAGGACTGAAGTTGTGTTGGGACCTAAAACGGCGTGGGCTTTAGAAAAATTTTAAAAGACAATTTTTTAGTTAACATGCATTTCTCGGAGTTCCTTCTTTTCCATGGTACTTGACAATATGAACCTTGGTTATGAGGCAGGATGACATTATTTACATAAGTGTAGAGCTGTTTTTCAGACTCTGAGAAGCCAAAGAAGACATCTGTATAAGTCAGGGTTCTCTAGGGAGACAGAGCCAAAGGATGTTATAAATATATGAGAGAGGATTTATTAGGAGAATTAACTCACACGACTATGAAGAAAAGTCCCATTATAGGTCGTCTGCAAACTGGATGCTGTAGCAGGGCTCCAAGTCTGAAGTCTTACAACCAGGGAAGCTGATGGTGTCCTTGGTGTAAGTCCTGGAACTCAAAAGCTGAAGAGTTTCAAGCTCTGGTGTCCACGGACAGGAGAGAATTGTGTATTCCAGCTCCAGTGGACAGAGAGAGGGATTTGCCTTTTTTTTTTCCATTTTTTGTTCTCTCCAGCAGATTGGATGATTCCTGCACATATTGAGGTTGGATCTTTCCCACCCAGTCCACTCAGGCTCACATGCTAATCTCTTCTGGAAACACCCTCATGGACACACCTAAAAAGGTAGCTTTTCCAGTTTTCTCGGTATTCCTTAATCTAACCAAGTTGACACCTAGAATTAACCTTCATAAGTCCACCCTTTGTCAACTTGGTGTCCATACTGTCTCCTTAAACCATATGTAATTTTCAAAGGGGACAATAACATAATAGTTTAGCCTAACATGATGCAACTATCCTGAGTACAACCGAAAACGCATTAATGCCTTTCCCAGAAGAGGAGGTAAAGTCCTTAGGTGACATTCACCCTTCTCCTGATATCCCATGACTTAAATGCAAATACTAGGATGTAAAGTTAACAATATTAAAATGCTGATATAAAGTCAACAAGTCTTATGGTACATGATAAAGAATAAGAGGAAAAAAGATAATTGCTTAATATATGTAAAATATGTATACATGGAGACATCTACATGACACAACAGGGAGGACAATTAGCAGTCCTCATTTCTGTAACTGGTCATGTGGCCAAAGCTGGTATTTATAACCACCTTCTTCTACCACCCATTCTGCATTCCCTTTGCCTTCAGTGAGTACCTCAGCTGGTCATGGTTCTTTAACTGGTGGAGTGACCCAAACCTTCACCCCTGAAGAGTCTGGGCCATTCGTAGTCTTGCGTGGATTTGGTTGCTGTAATTTTCCATTGACCTTCATCACAGGGCACGGTAGTACAACGAGATGCCCTAGGGGAACTCCTGTACTCCAGACATAATCTTCCTTACCTCCACTGTGCAGTACTAGTCCAACTTCCCCTTGGTAGTCAGGGTCAGTCACCCCAGCTGACACCATAACTCGTAACCATAACACCTGTTGACTCAGAGCCATGAGGAGCCCAAAGTGGCCTTAACTTTCAGTTCAATGGGATCATTTTTGTGTATCCTAGTGGAAGAATTCCTCCATCAGAAACCAAAACCTCTAGACATAGCAGAGCATAAAGTCACAGGGACAGGAAGCAAACATTTTGCTAGTGGGTCCCTAGGGGTAATGGTGAGTGGTGCCACTTCCATTTACATCTGTAGAGCTAGAGCTGGGTCTGGAGCTCACAGACCCCTTGAGCCCACTCACAAACCCTTCACACACAGGTCTATGAGCTAGGTAACTGGCAAAAAGTTCCTTGGAGCCTTGGCTGAAGTAGGAATAGTCTTTATTCAGCACACACACACGTCTGAGAGCTAAGCAGTACAAAGAGAAACTCTGAAACTCAACTGCTACAGGCAAAGTACAAAGAGAAACTGAAACTGAACAGCTGCCAGCAGAGTAAATATGCTCTATTTTTAGACAGGAGCTCTCTGCTGGCCAGCTCTGCTTCACAAACCGAAGGACACACAATAGCAATTACCTAAAAAGATACATTGGTGCACATGCGCACTAACTCCACCCACACACAGCTTGGTTACAAAGAAATGAGAATGTGCTACTTGACCCCCAACCAGACCTGAGCCAAGGGAGCCTGACCAAATTATCCTATTTTCCCCACATCTTTGATTCCTGGACCCATGAATCCTGGCTATGGGAGAAACAGTACCATATATTGCGTGGTGATTTAGAGCATATACAGCCTCTGGAGAACCTTGCTCCAGACTTGCAGGGTATTGTCACCTAGCTGGCACTGTAACTGTGACTTCAAAAGGCCACTCCATTGTTCTATCAGGCTGACTGCTTCTGGATAAAGTGGAATGCAGTAAGACCAGTGAATTCCCTGAGCATGGGTTCATAGCTGCACTTCTTTGGCTTTGAAGTGAGTTCCTTGGTCAGAAGCAATGCTGTGTAGATACCATGATGGTGAATAAGGCATTCCATGAGTCCACTGAGGGTAGTTTTGGCAGAAGCATTTCATGCTGGAAGGCAAATCCATATCCAGAGTAAGTGTCTATTCCAGTAAGGACAAAACTCTTCCATGATGGAAGTGGTCCAATGTAATCAACCTGCCACCAGGTGGCTGGCTTCTCACCCTGGGGAGTGATGCCATATCAGGGGCTCAGTGTTGGTCTCTGCTTCTGGCAGATTTGGCACTCGGTTGCCATAGCCAGATCGGCCTTGGTGAGCAGAAGTCCATGTTGTTGAGCCTATGCATAACCTCCATCCCTGCCACCATGGCCACTTTGCTCATGAGCCCACTGGGTGATGACAGGGGTGGCTGGAGAAAGATACTGACTAGTATCCACAGAACGGGACATCCTGTCCACCTGATTATTAAAGTCCTCCTCTGCCAAGGTCACCTTTTGATGGGCATTCACATGGGAAACAAATAACTTCACATCCTCTGCCCACTCAGAGAGGCCCATCCACATACCTCTTCCCCAGATTACCTTCTCACCAATTTTTCCCGTCACATTCCTTCCAAGTCCCTGACCATCCGGCCAAACCATTGGCTACAGCCCTTGAATCAGTATATAATCGCACATCTGGCCATTTCTCCTTCCAAGCAGAGTGCACACCCAGGTACACTGCCCAAAGTACAACCCATTGAGAAGATTACCCCTCACCACTGTCCTTTAGGGATGTCCCAGAAAGGGGCTGTAGCTCCGAAGCTGTCCACTTTTGGGTGGTGACTGCATATCATGCAGGACATCTGTAAACCAAGCTCTAGCCTTGTCTTCCTCTTTCAACTGAACACAGGAAACTCCCCATGAGGCCACTGGTGCAGGCTGGGGAAGAGAAGGCAGTGTAGCAGAGGTAGGAACCATGGGCATTTGGGCCACTTCATGTAACTTACTTGTGCCTTCAGGACCTGCTTTGGCTTGGTCACATATATACCATTTCCATTTGATGATCGAGTGTTGCTGTGCACGCCCCGCCTTATGACTTACTGGGTCAGATAACACCCAGGTCATGATGGGTAGCCCAGGTCACACGGTAACTTGGTGGCTCATAGTCAAGCATTTGGTTTCTACTAAGGCCCAGTAGCAGGCCAAGAGCTGTTTCTCAAAAGGAGAGTAGTTATCTGCGGATGACAGCAGGGCCTTGCTCCTGAATCCTAAAGGTCTCCACTGTGATTCACCTATAGGGGCCTGCCAAAGGCTCCATATTGCATCCCTATCTGCCACTGACACCTCAAGGACCACTGGGTCTGCTGGATCATATGGCCCAAGGGGCAGAGCAGCTTGCACAGCAGCCTGGACCTGTTGCAGAGCCTTCTCCTGTTCTGGGCCCCACTCAAAACTAGCAGCTTTTCAGGTCACTCTGTAGATGGGCCAGAGTAACACACCCTAATGAGGAATGGGTTGCCTCCAAAATCCATAGAGGTCCACTAGACATTGTGCCTCTTTCTTGGTTGTGGGGGGCGGGCAGATACAACTTACCCTTCACCTCAGACAGAATATCTTGACATGTCCCACACCACTGAACCCCTAGAAATTTAACTGAGAGAAGTCCCGTGATAGGCCTTCTGTAAACTGGATGCCAGTAGCATGGCTCAGTCCAAGTCCAAAGCCCTCAAAACCAGGGAAACCAATGGTGTGCTTGGTGTAAGTACTGGAACCCAAAAGCTGAAGTCTCGAGCTCTGATGTCCACGCACAGGAGAGAAGAATGTATACCCATTCCAGCAGATAGAGAGCTTCGCCTCTTTCCTCTGTCTTGTTCTCTCCAGGCCCCCAGCAGATTTGATGCTTCCTGCCCACATTGAGGGCAGGTCTTTCCCGCCCAGTCCACTCATTCTCTCATGCTAATATCTTCTAAAAACACCTTCACGGACACACCTAAAGAGATAGCTTTACTAGGTTTCTTGGTATTCCTTAAGCTAATCAAGTTGACACAGAATTAACCTTCACAACATCAATAAAGCAATGCTGATTCTACCTTGAAGCAAATCAAAACCCTACAGGACCTTGAGATAAGGTCAAGGACAAGAACAGAAGCCAGATGGGGTCTCGACAAGAATTTGCACCTGGCCCTTACACGTAGCCCCTGCAGCTCACATCTCCCACCTCCTGCTCCCCGCTCCCCCAACTTCCTCCTTAAAAACCACTTGGTGAATCTGAGCCTTGGTGATGGGTTAGCCTACCCTCTCTCTTCAGTTTACTGGTCCTGAAGAAAGCTGCCTTCCCTTTCACCCACATTTGACTTCCGAGTCATATGGGTTCAATAACAATTCTTTTATGGTATTCCTTAAGCTAATCAAGTTGACACAGAATTAACCTTCACAACATCAATAAAGCAATGCTGATTCTACCTTGAAGCAAATCAAAACCCTACAGGACCTTGAGATAAGGTCAAGGACAAGAACAGAAGCCAGATGGGGTCTCGACAAGAATTTGCACCTGGCCCTTACACGTAGCCCCTGCAGCTCACATCTCCCACCTTCTGCTCCCTGCTCCCCCAACTTCCTCCTTAAAAACCCCTTGGTGAATCTGAGCCTTGGTGATGGGTTAGCCTACCCTCTCTCTTCAGTTTACTGGTCCTGAAGAAAGCTGCCTTCCCTTTTCACCCACATTTGACTTCCAAGTCATTTGGGTTCAATAACAATTCTTTTGGAAAAGTGTGATAGAAGGGGCAGCACGACCCTGAAGGAAGGGCCTGGTGGCCCACCTCAGCCGCCTACCAGCCACTTGCTGGCTGTGCACTCCTGCATGTGGGGTCGGGGTATTTGCCTCCGTCTAGCATCCTCTGCTTCTCCCATCCCAATAGATTTAGAACACTGTTTACAATTGTCTGATTATTTATTTCTATCCATTTTAGACTATTAACTCCAAGATACTAGGTACCATATCTTTTCTTTCTTTTTTTCTTTGTATTCCCAGAACCCAGATCTGTGCCTGCAATGCTCAACAAGTAACAGTTGGACGAGTGAATATCAAGAATTCATGTCCGATTTCTACTATAGGGAAGAAAAAAAAAATTAGAAGCAAGACACACAGGGATAATGTCGCTTCTAAGTTTCTCTTTAGAAGGCTCCTGAG
>NW_007727116.1:561538-563235 GCF_000696425.1 Galeopterus variegatus | reverse complement strand
AAGCAAGACACACAGGGATAATGTCGCTTCTAAGTTTCTCTTTAGAAGGCTCCTGAGGGCTGCAGTGTAGCAACATAAAATCTCTCTCAGCACAGAGCTCAGGGCTAAAAATCCAAAAATTACAAAAAGATAATGGATTCTGAGATGTATGCTATAATAAGTAATTTCTAGGTCAGTGGCAAATGATTACTGTTAATAATTACAAAGCTTTTATTGAGCCCTTTCTATTTTCAGAGTGCTTTACAATCATTAATTTGTTATTCCTCACAACAACCCTGTGGTAGAACATCATCATTATCACATTACAGATGCACCGAGGATGTCAAGTTGGATTTAATTGACCCGGGAATGTAGCTATACTTAGTAGTTCATTTGCCCCTCTGTTTTCTGCTCTTAAAAATCTATTGATGCTGCCTGGAGGACGATTCTGCTAAAGTGCAATTTAGAAAGAAACATTGCAGACAATCAGGAGAATCATAGGAGCAGAGGAGGTAGGACATTTCTGAAAGGGAAGAGATGCCAGAGAGAAACCTCAATGTATTCTAGAAGCGTGTGCTTTTTGAATTGTTACATTATCAATTATAATTATGGCCACAGATCTCTACTAGAGAAGCTGCCCTCTACAAAGTTAAGACTTTCATATTAAAATCTGTATCCCTAGTTGTTAGGAGGCCCTTATTTAAAAACACATATTTTGGTCATACAAACAACAATGAGAAAAAAGGTGAATGGTATGATATAACTTATCACCAATATAAAGAAAGGGTTTTAAATGCATAGCTTACTAGTCTCCATCTCAAGCAGTTTTTAAAAATAAAACAAATTAAACCCAAATAACAGCAGAAAAGAAATAGTAAAGAGGGGACATTAATGAAAGGAAAATATACAACAAAGAAAATCAACAGTCAAAAGTTAGTTCTTTGAAGACATTCCAAAGTGATAGATATTTAGCATAACTGATAAGAAAAAGAGAAAACACAAATTGCAAATATTGGAAATGATAAAGGAATATCACTATAAATTATGCAAATGTTAAAAAGCTGATAAGAAGATATTATGAACAACACTATGTCAACAAATTTGACAATTTAGACAAAATGTACACATTCATAGAAAAATGCAATTTAATAAACAGAAAACTAAATTTAAAATTTTATTCATATATATATTAATGTGATTGAATCTGTGATTTAAAACCGTCTCACAAAGAATCTACCAGGGCTAGATGTCTTTACTACTAGTAAATTCATCCAAACATATTTAAGGAGGGATAACACCAATTTTAACAAACTCTTTCATAGAATATAAAAGCAGAAACACTTCCCAACTCATTTTATGAAGCCTTGCTACCAAAATCTGTCAATGACATTAGAAAAAAGGAAAATTTCAGGACAGTATCTCTCATAAGCATAGACGCTAAAATTTTAAATAAAATTTTATTCAAGGCCAACAAAACTGTGAAGCATTTTTAAAGTCCTAAATAAATGAAGGAATAAACCATATGCACCAATTAGAAAATTTGACATGTAAATTCTCCCACAAATGGATATATAGATTAAATGAAATGCCAATCTGATGGAGTTTGGATGTGTTGTCCCCTCCAAAACTCATGTGGAAATTTGATCCCCAATGTGGCAGTGTTGGAAACTGATTGAGTCATGGGGGCGGATCCCTCATGAATGGATTAATGCTCTCCC
>NW_007727116.1:560264-560538 GCF_000696425.1 Galeopterus variegatus | reverse complement strand
CCAATGTGGCAGTGTTGGAAACTGATTGAGTCATGGGGGCGGATCCCTCATGAATGGATTAATGCTCTCCCTGGGGGAGGGGGGATTAATGAGTGAGTTCTCGCTCTATTAGTTCCCATGAGACCTGATTGTGTTTAAAGGACCCTGGCCAGGTCTTTACGGGAACTAATAGAGCGAGAACTCACTCATTAATCCCCCCTCCCCCAGGGAGAGCATTAATCCATTCATGAGGGATCCGCCCCCATGACTCAATCAGTTTCCAACACTGCCACAT
>NW_007727116.1:557739-559579 GCF_000696425.1 Galeopterus variegatus | reverse complement strand
CTCTCTCTTGCTTCCTGTCGCCATGTGATCTGCTTGTACCCGCCGCTGCCTGCCACTTTCCGCCATGAGTAGAAGCAGCCTGAGGCCCGTGCCAGATGTGGCTGTCCCAGAATTGTAAGCCAGATAAACCTCTTTTCCTAATAAATTACCCAGTCTCAGGTATTTCTGTTACAGCAACACAAAATGGACTAAAACACAATTAAAATCCCAGAAGGTTTATTTTTGTTAAAATTGACAAACTGATTCTAAAGTTTATATGAAAATGAAAAAAATATGGAATAGCCCAGACAGCCCTGAAGAACAAAGCTAAAAGGCTTACACTACTAAATCCCAAGACTTACTATAAAGCAATAGTAATTAAGGCAGTGTGGTATTGGTGCAGGGATAGATAAGTAGACTAGTGGTACTGAATAGAGAATCCAAAAATAGACCCACAACAAATAGTTACTTGATTTCTGCAATGCAATGGGGGAAAGGATAAATTTCTCAATGAATTGGGTCAATTGGATATCCACATGGAAAGATCGTATTATGATTTCTACTTCACACCATATAAAGTCAATTCTAAATGATTTCAGGCCTAAATGTAAAGGGCAAAATAATAATTCTTCTAGGTGGGAGAAGATATTCATAATCTTTGGGCAAGAAGATTTTTCAACAGGACATAAAAAAGCATTGACCATTAAAAAAAAAAGGACATACTGAACTTGAGAATTTGTGTCCATCAAAAAGTAACATTGAGAAAGAAAAGGCAAGAAACAGAATGGGAAAAATACATGAGTGCACGTGTGTGTGTACTAGTCCATTTTTGTGTTGCTGTAACAGAGTACCTGAAACTGGGTAATTTATAAAGAAACGAAGTTTATTGAGCTCATGATTGTGGGACAGCTGCATCGGCAGGGGTCTCAGGCTGCTTCCACTCATGGCAGAGAGCAGGTGCAAGATCACTGGGAGAGGGGAAGCAAGAGAGAGAGGGGAGGTGCCAGGCTCCTTTAACAACCAGCTCTTGTGGGAACTAATAGAGTGAGAACTCACTCACTACCCCACCCTCCCAAGGAGGGCATTAATCTATTGATGAGAGATCCACCCCCAAAATCCAAACACCTCCGAGCACTGCCACATCGGGGATCGGATTTCAACGTGAGGCCTGGGCGAAAGCCCTGTGTGTGTGTCTGTGTGTGTGTAAAATTTCCTATAGCTAGGATATATAAATAACTCCAAAAATCAATAGAAAAAAAATGGGCAAAGAACTTGAATAAGCACTTCACAAAAGAAAAAAAATCAAAATGGCCTATAAATATATATAAGGTGCTCAACATCAGTAGTCACCAGTGAACACAAATTAAACCACAGATATTACTACACATCCACCAAAGTGGCTAATATAAAATAGACCTAAACTACCAAGTGTTGATGAGGATGTGAAGGTACCGGTACACTCATTCATTGCTGCTGGCAATACAGATGAGTACAACCACGCAGAACACTGGCTGTATCTACCAAAGCTAAAGATATACATACTGTGTGACCCAGCAGTTCTACTCCTAGATGTATATTCAACAATAATGCATGTATGTGTTTACCAACACACATGTACTAGAATAGTTATAGCAGCATTATTCCTCATAGCCCAAAAATGGAAGCAACCCTGTGTCTAACAAAACAAAGCGGATAAATAAATGGGAATACAATAAAGTAGTAAGAGTAACTGTTGCTACACACTAACACAGATGAACTTTACAAACATGACGTTGAGCAAAAAAAGCCAGATGCAAGAGTGTATGCTGATTGATTCCGTTCATATAAAGTTTAAAACTCATTTCAGGTCAGGAGGCAGGGA
>NW_007727116.1:541758-556553 GCF_000696425.1 Galeopterus variegatus | reverse complement strand
AGCAATATATGAAATAAATTGAAAAGGGAGAAGAGAAGACACAGAGAAACTAGTCAAGACATTGACAAAATTAGAAGAAAAAAAGGAAAGTCTGAGTTGGCCAAGAAATAAAAGGTGTTTTCCCCATGCCCACCTACATCTTCTCCATTGTGTAGACCTGTTGAGTGAACAACTATAGATTCTGAAAACACTGGTTATGCCTGGGTAGTTTTCATCTTCCCATCCCAGGAGCACCTTCATTGTTGATGGCTTGCAGGAGAGGAGCAAGCCCCTGGAGGAATTGCTGTGAAACTGTTTTCATTCTGACAAGTATTTGGGTGCTAGTTCTTGCCATGCTTCATATCCCAGGGCACATTCATGCATGGAATTTCCTATGAAGTTAAAAGAAAAAGTTATGTTTTCTGATGAAAAATTACAGGACAGAAACTGCACAGCAGCACAGCTCTGAGGACTATAAGGATGGACCAACATTTTTTGACACTAACTTCTTTACTCGGGTAATGTAGTCCAGTATTAAGATAGACTGGAAATACTGAACTAATAACAAGGAAAAAAGTATAGGAAATGCTCTAGCTTGTTTGTGGTTTTATATGTAACAAGAATGCTCCTCCAGCCCTCTGGACATCAGAAATTCCCCCTGGTTTATAAAGAAGGTATATATGCACAAAGATCCAGCAAAGAGATTTAAAAAAAAAACACAAAAAACGCTCCTCTTCTCCTTTTCTTCTTTTTTCTCTTTCTATGATTTACACAGAATATATGAGATGAGGGTATATGGAGAAAAAAGTTCATGCAGCAGGCCTGAACTGCTATCCTTGGAAAGGCCTGCTTGCAAGGTTGGCCTTTGGCTGGCATCTGGGAGTTTAGATTTCAGGAGTGTTCTCACCATTATATTGATCAGAGTGGATAACTGTGCCTAAACTGTTTTTACAAACAATATAGTTTATGCTTATATTAATCAGGGTTCTCCAAAGAAACAGAATCAATAGGATGTGTGTGCATAAATGAAATACTACTCAGCTATAAAAAAGAATGTGATTCTGCCATTTGCAGCTACATGGATAAGCTTGGAGAAAACTATGTAAAGTGAAATAAGCCAGGCAGAAAGAGAAATACCACAAGTTCTCATTCATAAGTGGGAGAGAAAGAAAAAAGAAAGAAGGAAAGAAAGGAGGGAGAGTGGGAGGGAGGAAGGACAGGAGAAAGAGAGAAAGAGAAAGAAAGAAACAATAATTTGAACTTTCAGAAGGAGAGAGCAGAACTGCAGTTGCTAGAGGGGGTAAGGGGGAGAGGGGAGATAGTGAGAGGTTGGTTAATGGTCACATAACAGCTAAATAGGAAAAAAGTTCTGTAGGTTTACAGCAGAGCTAGGCATCTACAATTAACAATAATTCGTTGCATGTTGTCAAATGGCTAGAAGAGAGGAGATTGAATGTCCTGATTACAAAGAAATAATTAAATTTTGTAATGAAGAATATGCTAATTACCCTAATTTAATAATCACACATTATATACATGTAATATTCCACTCTGTATCTCATAAATACATATAATCAATATTTCAATCTTTAAAAGTGTGTGTGTATGTGTGTGTGTGTTTGTGTGTGTGTGTGTGTGTATATATATATACTCATTTTAAGAAATTGGCTCATGTGGTTATGGAGGCTGGCAAGTCCAAAATTTGCAGGGTGATCCAGCAGTCTGGAGACCCAGGCAGAGCCAATGTTGCAGTTCAAGTCCAAAGGCCATCTGCTGTAGAATTTCTTCTTACTCAAGGGAGGTCAGTCTTTAGTTGTATTCAGGCCTTCAACTTACTTGACAAGGCCCACCCACATTAGGATGGCAATCTGCTCCACTCAAAGTCCAGCAATTTAAATATGAACCTCGGGCCAGCCCATCGCTCACTTGGGAGAATGTGGTGCTGTTAACACCAAGGCCACAGGTTCAGATCCCTATATAGCGATGGCTGGTTAGCTCACTTGGGAGAGCGTGGTGCTGACAATACCAAGTCAAGCGTTCAGATCCCCTTACTGGTCATCTTTTAAAAAATAATAATAATAAACAAATAAATAAATAAAGTCCCATCCAAAAGCACCCTAACAGAAGCATCCAGAATAATGTTTGACCAAATATCTGGTCATTATGGCCTAGCCAAGTTGACACATAAGATTAACCATTGCAATGCTGAACACGTGCTTTTCTTCTAGAAGTCTGGAAATTTGGTGTGTGCTACACAAATGTTGCCAATGTGATAGGCCTCCAGTAAAAACTCTGAACACTGAGTCTCTAATGAGCTTTCCTGGTAGACAACATTTCACAAGTGTTGTCACAATTTGTTGCTGGGGGAATTAAGCACATCCTGTGCAAATCCAATGGGAGAAGAAACTTGGAAGCTTGTACCTGGTTTCCCCTAGCCTTCATCCCATGTGCCATTTCCCTTTGCTGATTTGCTTTGTATCCTTTTGCTGTAATAAATCATAGTTGTATGACTAGACATTGAGTCCTGTGAGTCCTCCTAGTGATTCCTCAAACCTGGGGGTAGTCTTGGGGACCCCATCATAGGGTACTACAAGGGTCTATCTTATTCCCTTCTTCCATTGAATCATATCAAAAGGCATAACAAAGATAAACCACATATTGTGCAAAAGAATGTTATAATGAATAATATAAGAGTAGCTTAAGAGGAACTAGTGATTATATAGTACTTTGGAAACATGAAGCACTGCGTAAATACTAAGTAACAATAATAAGGCAAATTATACTTCTCAAATTAATTCTAAAGAACATTTCGACAGCTTTTCATGAAAATGAACTTAACTCTATGTTCAGCAAGAATTGTTGTAAACCTTTTAAATAGACGTAGAATATTTTTAGTGATAAGGATAAGGGCAGAGATCCATTAAATAAAGGAAAAATGAAAAAAATTAAATGAATGAAATTTCAAGCCTAATAGGTTTTGAAATCAGTTTATTAGCATTATAACGAAATATTTCATGTATAATGCTTTCTGGGTTTTGCTTAATAGTCATACTAATTAACTTCTCGATTTCAATAAGATGTAGGAAATTCACCTATGTTCAGTACTTGACAAATAAATCATGGTAATTACATATTCACATAGCCAACGATAATTCTTCTAACTAAGTCTAATAAGCAAGACTCCTTTAAAATAATTATTCTTTTCTTTTTAATCATGTCTATAAAATGACTCCTGCTGGTCAGGAGTTTTGAGACTCTGTGATGATACAGAAACAGGAGTTTCCTAAATCTTCAGTTAACTATTAACATCCATCCAGGTCCAGCTTTAGTAAAATGTGTGATTCCAACACATATTACTAACACATATTTTTTCCTGTGCCACTTGCTCATAATAAGTCTTGGCACGAAAAGAGTCTTTGCAGCTGATTCAGTAATATCTGAATATTCCTGGCAGTCTAGAAGCCGGGCATCCAAAGGAAAGTAAAATAGAAAACAAAATAGGAAGAACACAGACCTTGAGTCAGACAAACTGAAGGTGTTGGGCTATCAGGGGGATCCAAGAGGGACCCCATGGACTACATTTGTTAGGGACATTTTGAGAAGCATTTTGATAAATGGGTGCGATTGATATCATTCCTATACTATTTCACGGTACCTCTGAAAGAAATTCTTTTAGCAAGCTCTTACTTCCTGGTTACTTACGTCTGCTTTGATTTCACATGATCAATTAGCACCCAAATATCGTCAAAATCTACCAAGAGCCATGGTGTTCCCTATCTTAATCCATGTCTCTGTCACTTTCGAGTGACCCACCCTTGGTAGCTGCTTCTCCTCAGGTCTCTTCCATTTCTCCAAGCCTGAATAGCGATGATCAAACATTCTCCAATGTTAATCAAGGCTTAAGGTTATATATTAAGCTAGCCAAATTAATAAAACCTTGGTATAATTAAAGTTAAGCACTTCTTCTTGTGCTTGAAAAATCCATAATGATGCTCTTGCTTTTTAGAAAGGGTTGGCTGAAGTCTATAGGTTTTCAATAAGTTAAAATTTTCAAAGGGATTTGTTTCTCCGAGGGCCAAAAGAAAAACAATAGGAAGAATCTGAAAGTACTATATTGGTGAGAATTATAAAGATAATTACCCACATTAGTCACTTTTTATCCATTTTCTTTCTCTGCTCTTTTTCTAAAAAAACTAGAAAGAGAATCAAATACACCATTCAGTGATAATGGAACATACCCCTTCATGAACTGTAAGTACACTTGGGATAAAAATCCCAATGACACTGCTGTCACTGCCAGCTGATGTTCAAATATTTAGTCCAAGTTGGGCACCGAGATAACACTCTACAAAAATAGCAATCACTGGTATTCATGAGACCTTCTCCTTGGGTGCCCTTAGGTTGGCATTGAGCTCTCCCAAGGGAGTCTGTGGTATGATTCTGGGCAATCTGTTCACCGAGTACAACCAACTGTGCTGCATTCTGTGTACCTCTGGAAGCACAGGGGCCTGGGCAACCAGAGAGCCTCTCCAGTGCTTGTAATGCCATTAACACCACTCACCATTTATAATGAGATTGGAGTAATCAGTGATGGTACTTCATGAATACACACTGCACCTGACTGGCTGATTCATATTGATTTGATATGAAGCTTTCAACATAGTAGAGTTGTATATATTTGCAACACTCTACATGTGAGGGCCCATAGGCAGGAGTGATATTCAAAATATGTAATAAACTGTAGGTCCAGCCAGCAATTGGTCAAGATGTCAGCCAACAACTGATGTCGCCTTCTTCTGCTTCTCAGTTAAACATCAGCCCTGCTTGTATTGGGTTCTTTAGAATCAGGGGGAAGATGCATTATGTCAGTCAGAATTTTCCAGACAAACAGAACTAGTTTCGTGTGTGTATACACTTCGAAAAGTTTGCAGAAAATGGAATTAAAAGGTAATATAAATCTTTCTGTGAACTTTCTGAAGACCCCTTGTAGAGAGAGAGAAAGAGAGAGATTTCACAGAATTGGCTTATGTGATTGTGGGTGCTGGCAAGTCTGAAATCTAGAGTAAGGTGTAGCAGGCTGGAAACTACTGGGCAGGAGCTGATCCTGCAGCACTGAGCCGGAGTTTTTTCTTCTTGAGGGAAACCTCAGTTTTGCTCTTAAGGTCTTTCAATTGATTGAATGAAGACCACCCACCTTATGGAAGAAAATCTCCTTCACTTAAAGCCAACTGATTGTAGATGTAAAAAACATATACAAATACCTTCACAGCAACACTAGGTTACCTTTTGATCAAATAATTGGGTACTGTAGCCTAGCCAAGTTGACACATAAAACTAACCATCACAGTCCACCCCCTATCAACTTGGCACACATGCACATCTCCTTAAACCATACTCAATCTCCAAATAAAGACAATAAGAAAGTCATACTTCCGTGTAACATGATACAATTATACTACATACAACCAAAAATATGCTAACCCCTTCCACAGAAGAGGATGCAAATTCCTTGGAAGAAATTTCAGTTCACTCTCCTCCTTGATATCCTGTAACTTAATTACTATAATATAAAGCTAACTATTATTAACACATCTTATGTTAGATGATAAGGTAATGAGAGGGAAGAAAACAAAGGAGAATATATATGAGTATATATACACAAATATACATACATACATATACACACACACATACACCCATGACAAAAAAAGGAAGAAATACTCATCACATTTACAGCCCTAATTTCTACAACTGGTCAGATAGTTGTAGCTGGTATTTACATTATTTCATTATGCATTCCATATTTCCATTGCTAACAGCAGGCACCTCAGCTGGTTATGGTTCTGTAATCAGGATCAATAATCCCCACTAGTACAGTACCTCCCTTTTTGGCCTGTTAATTCAGAAGCTCAGGAGCCCAATGTGGCTGGTGGAAGTCTTAACTTCCAGTTCAATGGAGTCATTAATATGTTTCCTGGTGGAAGCATCCTCGCTTTGGAACTAAGACTCCTTAAACTAGGAGAGCATAAGATCACATGGACAGGAGGCAAAAATTTTGCTGGTAGAGCTCTAGAGGTAATAGTGAGTTGTGCCCCTCCCATTTCCTCCCCTTGATTCCCAGACCTGTGAATTCTGACTATAAAAGAAACAGCTCCATGTATTAAATTCTGAGTTAGACAATATATATCCTCCTGGAAAACACTGCCCCAGCCCTGCAAAGTATTGCCACCTAATTGGTGCTGTAACTGAGTCTCTTCAAAAGGCCATTCCAGTGTTCTACCAAGATGCCTGTTTCAGGATGATGGAGAACTTCATGACAACGGGCCCATCACTGTACTTAAGTTGCTGTGAAATGAGTTCCTTGATCAAAAGCAATGCATTTTACAATTCTTATACCATGACGGTGAATAAGGCATTCTGTAAGTCCACAGATGGTAGTTTTGGCAGAAGCATTGCATGTGGGAGAGACAGTACATATCCAGAGTAATTGCACAGTCCAGTGCATTAGTCTGTTTTCTGTTGCTTATAGCTGTGAGGTTCAAGGTCCAGGGAGTACATCTGGTGAGGGCCTTCTTCTTGGTGGGAACTCTCTACAGAGGGAGAGACAGTACATATCCAGAGTAATTGCACAGTCCAGTGCATTAGTCTGTTTTCTGTTGTTTATAGCTGTGAGGTTCAAGGTCCAGGGAGCACATCTGGTGAGGGCCTTCTTCTTGGTGGGAACTCTCTACAGGGTCCTGTGGAAATGCGGGCGATCACATGGTGAAAAAGACAAGAGTGAGTTTTTACATGTTCACTTTGTCTTCTTGTACAGCCACCAGTCTACTCTCTGATAACCCATTAAACCATTAACCCATTAATACATGAATGTATTAATCCATTCACAAGGGCATAGTCCTCATGACCCAACCACCTCTTAAAGGGCCCACCTTTCAAATACCATATTGGGGATTAAGTTCCAACATGAGTTTGGGGGAATATTCAAACCACAGCATCCAGTAAGAATAAAACACTGTTCCATGATGGAAGTGGCTCAGTGTGATCAAACCACCTCCAGGTAGCTGGTTGATCACCTCAGAGAATGGTGTCACACTGGAGACTTGATTTTGGTGTCCAATGCTGACAGATTGGACACAGCAGTGATTGTACCTTGGTCATCCCTGATGACTGGAAGTCCATGTTGCTGAGCCCACACTCAACTTCCATCCCTGCCACCATGGCCACTGTTCATGAGCTCATTGGGTGATGACAGAAGTAGCTGGGGAAAAGGCTGACTGGTGTCCATAGATAGGGTCATCCTATCCACTTGACCATTAAAATTCTCCTCTGCTGAGGTCACCTTTGGTGAGCATTCACACGGAACACAAATATCTTTATATTTTTTGCCCAATATGGTAATTTTTTACAGCAGCCATAGGAAACTAGCACACTCATTGCTATGGGTTTTAAAGTCATCCTGTGCTATAGATCATGATTGTGGAAAGTAAGGAGCACATTCGGTGATGCCCCAGAATCCATTTCACCTCCTCCCATTAAACATTCATCATGATATTTGGGGAATTAATCCCAGGAGAGGGTCATGATTAGTTCAAGCCCAACTCCCACATAGTTGGTTGATTCAGGAATACAACCTAAGTCAGTCAGTGCAATGGGGATTAATTTGGAAATGGGCATGTGACCTAATTTGGGCCAGGGAGAGACTCTCTTTTTCTAGTTTCTGTTCCACTGAGAAAGTAGAAGCAATCAAGAGTCTTTCTTAATCTCCACCACCATGATAGCTGCTTCCTTGCTCCTGTGCCTATATGTGCTGCCTTCTCCCTAGACACAAAGGAGAAGCAGCCAGTGATTGTCCCCTAGATCCAATCTCTCGTACCCACCTAAGGACACATTGCCCCAGCAATTCTCTCCTCTGCCTCCTGCATCATGAATTTCTCCTCTCTACTAGCTCTTTCTCATCAGCATAAAACTATGCTTCTATTTTTTCCATCCTAAAACCCCTCTCTTGAGTGACTGCTGATGGCTATGAAGGTTCTTTCTGAGATGCCAGAAATGTTCTGAAATTGATTGGGGTGATGGTTTCACAACTCTGAATACACTAAAGTGTACATTTTAAAAGGGTGAAGTGTATGTATGTGAATTATAGCTCTACAGATCTACTATTAAAAAAGAGGACGTTGGTGAAAATGATATTCTAAATGTTTGAAATTGGGTAGAATAATCATATTTCAACTACTTTAATGGAGGATTTGAAACATTTGTAATCTTGTTCTATATAAAAAGATACAAATAGTATGTATTCATTAATCAAAGTATGATAACATAGAAAACAAAATTAGAAAATAAAAGTACATTCATAAAATAAAAGTCCTGTCTTAATGTTACCCCTTCCTCCCTTGCTTCATTCCTCTCCTTCCCTTTGCACCAAAATGTATTGAAAAAAATAGTTTTTACTACTTTTATTAGATCCTCTTTTCCCACAGTCTGTTGACTTATTCCCTTCAAGCTGTCACCTCCCCACTTCAGCAGAACGGCTCTTCAGGGGACCAGTAACCTCCACGTAGTTAAGTCTAATGGTCACTTCTCAGTGCTGATCTTCCTTCTCCTTTTAGTCACATTTGACACAGTTTACTTCTTCCTTGCTGCTATTGTTATCAGTCACCTGTTGCCACATTAGTGCTGTGTAACAAACCACCCCAAATGTCAGTAGCTTGAAACATTTATTTTTGCTTATTCATCCACAGGTCAGGTGGCAGTGTTATGATCGGACCTGACTCAGACGTACTGGACTCCAAGCAGCAGGATGAGTTCAGGTCCGCTCCAGAGTTGCCAGACTTTCTTGAACCAACACGCTAATTATGTCACATTTCTCTCCTCATGATGATAGAATGCAAGAGGGCAAGTGGAAACACAGGATGCCTTAAAGGTCTAGACCCAGAACAGGCGATGTCACTTCTACCCATATTCTATTGGCCAAAGAAAATCATGTCTTTGAGTACAAAATCAACTGGCCGGTAATTATAGTTTATCTTTAGAGGGAGTGATTGCAGAGTCATATAGCAAAGATCATGGTCACAGGGAGGGGTGAAGAATTGAGGACACTAATTTAGTCTGCCATACTTCTTGAATCACTTTTCAAAAAAATTTTTATAGCACTTTTAGTTTTACAGAGAAATTGAGCAGAAAAAGTGCAGATCATTCCCATATCTTCTCCCTACCCACACGTACAGTTTCTCTTATTATTGACGCGTTACATTAGTGTGGTACATTTGTTACGATTATGAATCAACATTGACATATTATTATTATTAACTCGATTGTATATTAGAGTTCTCTCTGTATTGTGTACTTCCGTGGATTTTGCCTAGTGCATAGTGCCGTGTATTACCTACCACAGTATCATACAGAACAGTTTCGCTGCCCTGAAAATCCTCTAGGCTCCACCAATTCATCCCTTCCTGCCTTCCTGTAATCCGAGGAACCACTGCTTTTTTTTTTTTTTTTTTAGTTACCTTAAGCATTTCTCATTTCTTTCTGTTGGATTTTTTTTTTTTTTTTTTTTTTTTTTTTTTTTTTAGTTACCTTAAGCATTTCTCATTTCTTTCTGTTGGAGACATTCAAAATTCTCTCTAATAGCTAACTGAAACTATACAATAAATTATTGTTAGTTATAGTTGTAGAACACTAGATAATATTTCTCCTGTCTAGCTGTATCTTTGTATTTGTTAAGCAACCCCTTCCCCTATCTTTCCCAGCCTCTGGTAACCACCATTATATTCTCTACTTCTATGTGATCATCTTTCTTAGCTTCCATGTGAGTGAGAACATGCAATATTTCTCTTTCTGTTCCTGGCTTACTTCACTTAACATAATGGACTCCAAGCTCATCCATGTTACTGCTAATGACAGGATTTCATTCTCTTTTTTATGGCTGAATAGTATTCCACTTTGTGTACATATGACATTTTCTTTATCCAATTATCTGTTGATGGACACTTGGGTTGATTGCATATCTTGGCTATTGTGAATAGTGCTGCAATAAATATGGGAGTGCACATATCTCTTTGACATACTGATTTCCTTTCCTTTGGATGTATATACCCTGTAGTGGGATTGCTGGATCATATGATAGTTTTATTTGTAGTTTTTTGAGGAACCTCCAGACTGTTATCCCTAATGTTTGCACTAATTTACATTCCCACCAACAGTGTATAAGAGTTCTCCTTTCTCTGCATCCTTGCCAGCATTTGCTATTTTCCATCTTTTTGATAATAACTATTCTAACTTTTTGATAATAACTATTCTATCATGGGTAACATGATATCTCATTGTGGTTTTGATTTGCATTTCCCTGATGATTAGCGATGTTGAGCACTTTTTCCTTTTGTATGTCCTCCTTTGAGAGATGTCTGTTCAGCTCATTTACCCATTTTTGATCAGATTTTTTTTTTGCTGTTTTTTGAGTTTTATGTATATCCTAGACATTAATCCCTTGTCAGATGCATAGTTTTCAAATATTTTCTCCCATTCTGTGGGTTGTCTGTTCAGTGTGTTGATTGTTTCCTTTGCTTTGTAGAGCTTTTTAGTTTGATATACTCCCATTTGCCTGTTTTTGCTTTTGTTGCCTATGCTTTTTAGGTCCACCTCATAAAGTCTTTGCCCAACCTGGTGTCCTGAAATGTTTTCCCTGTTTTCTTCTAATGATTTCATTGTTTGAGGTCTTACATTCAAGTCTTTAATCCATTTTAAGTTGATTTTGTATATGGTGAGAGATAGGGGTCTAGTTTCATTCTTCTGCATATGGCTATCCAGTTTTCCCAGCACCATTTATTGAAGAGACTGTCCTTTCCCCAATGAATACTCTTGGTGCCTTTATTGAAAGTCATTTGGTTGTATAGATACAGCTTTATTTCTGTTTTCTCTATTCTGTTCCATTGATCTGAGTGCCTGTATTTATGCCAGTACCATTCTGTTTTGGTTACCTTTCCCCAATGAATACTCTTGGTGCCTTTATTGAAAGTCATTTGGTTGTATAGATACAGCCTTATTTCTGTTTTCTCTATTCTGTTCCATTGATCTGAGTGCCTGTATTTATGCCAGTACCATTCTGTTTTGGTTACTATAGCTTTGAAGTATATTTTGAAGTCAGGTAATATGATGCCTCCAGCTTCGTTCTTTTTGCTCAGGATTGCTTTAGCTATTCAGGGTCTTTGTGTTTTTCCATGAGTTTTAGGATTGCTTTTTCTATTTTTATGAAGAATATCATTGGTATTTTCATAAGGATTGCATTGAATCTGCAGATCATGTTTGGTAGTATGGTCATCTTCACAATATTAATACTTCCAACCCACAAACATGGAATGTCTTTCCATTTCTTTGTGTCCTCTTCAATTTCTTTTATCAGTGATTTACAGCTTTCCTTGTAGAGATTTTTCACCTCCTTGGTTAAATTAATTCCTAGGTATTTTATTTTTTTGGTAGCTGTTGTAAACGGGATTGCTTTCTTGATTTCTTTTCCATGTTGCTTATTATTGGTGTATAGAAATGCTACTGATTTTTGTGTGTTGATTTTGTATCCTGCAACTTTACTGAATTTCCTTATCAGTTCTAAGAGATTTTTGGTGGAGCATTTAAGTTTTTTGATATATATATATAAGATCATGTCACCTACAAGCAGGGACAATTTGACCTCCTCTTTTCCAATTTAGATGCCCCCCCTTTTATTTCTTGCCTAATTTCTCTGGCTAGGACTTCCAGTAGTATGTTGAATAAGAGTGGAGAGAGTGGGTGTCCTTATCTTGTTTAAGTTTTCAGAGAAAGAGCTTTCAGCTTTTCCCCACTCGTTATGATATCAGCTGTTGTTTTGTCATATATGGCCTTTACTGTGTTGAAATATGTTCCTTCTATGCCTAATTTGTTGAGAGTTTTTGTCATGAAGGGATGTTGAATTTTATCAAATGCTTTTTATGTGTCAGTTGAGATGATCACATGGTTTTTGTCATTCATTCTGTTGATGTGATGTATCACATTTATTGTTTTGCATATGTTGAACCAACCTTGCATCTCTGGGATAAACCCCCCTTGATCATGTGAATGATCTTTTTAATATGCTGTTGGATTTGGCTTGCTAGTATTTTGTTGAGGATTTCTGCATCAATGTTCATCAGAGATATTGGCCTATAGTTGTTTTTGTTTCGTGCTTGTCCGGTTTTGGTATCAGGGTAATGCTGGCCTCACAGAATGTCAAATCACTTCTTTCACTGGTTTCCAGACTAAATTCTACTAGTTTTACTCTTATTCCATTGGCTGTTCCTTCCCAGCAGTGGAACTGGAATACCTCAAGGTTCAGTTCTTGGACCTCTTATCTAGCTATCATCATTCATTTGGAGATTTCATCTAGTTTTATGATTTTAAAAACTGTCCTTATGCTGATGACTCCCCAATTTATATCTTTACTTTGATCTTACCCTGAACTCCAGACTCATATATTCAACTGCCTACACTTGGCAGTCTAACAGTAATTTTAAAGTTAGCAAGTCCAAAAACAAACTCCTCATTTCCCCCAAACTATTCCCCATCTAATAAATCGAAACTCTATCCAGTTACTCAGGTAATCTCTTGGAGTCATTCATGATTCTTCTCTTTTCTTGCCACCATCATCTTTTACATTTTATTAGTCTTTTCCTCCCTAGAGTTCAAAATTATTCATTGACTCCCAACTCACTCACAGTAGAGCTCTAGTATGACTTTAAGGCCCTGCACAATCTGATCTTTGATTCTATCTCTACTCACCCTCATTCATTCTGCTCCCACCACATGAACTTCCTTGGTGTCCTTTTAATATGCCAGTATCTCCTGCCCCAGACAGACCCATGCTTGCTCCTTAACCTCATCCAGATCCTCACTCAGATGTTACCTTCTCAGCAAAACCTTTCCTAAACACCACATTTAAAATTATAGCCCTCATCTACCTTGTCCTGCTTTTCCTAGTTCTTCTTTTTTTCTATAGCATTTACCATCACCTGACAAACCATAGGTATTACCTATTTGTTTATTGTCTATTTCCCCTAGATGGATATGTAAGTTTCATAAGAGCAGGAATTTTAATTGGTTTTGTTCATTGCTATATCTCCAGAATACAGAATTGTTCCTGGCACATGGTATGCCTCCAATAAATATTTGATGAATGACTGGATGGATGGATAGATTACATGAAAGTTTGATTACCATTCACGGTGATGTATAATCTGCTTTGTTGGTTGAACTTAGTGGCTACTAAAACTGACCTGACTTACCCTAAATGTCTCAATAAAAAGCAACTATTTAACTAGTGTTATAAGAGTCATGGGTGTGAATGGAATCACCCAGGAATTACATGTACCACCATTTGTTAGAAGCCATTTCCAGTATAAACACTGGGGCTGAGGGGAGTTACTTCACCAATAAAAGAATTAGTATCTCTGTGGTGCAGAGACAAACTGAAGCTTCAGAAGAGAGCTGGACCTCACTGTGAGCACAGGCATTGATTCTACTCCTGGTATTCCAGCAAAGGTACTTGAGTTATTATAGAAAGTAGTATAGAATAGGTGTTAAAAACTCAGATACAGGGCCAGCCCGGTGGCGCACTGCTACAGTGCGCCGCTTGGGAAGCGCGGTGGCGCTCCCGCCGAGGGTTCGGATCCCACATACAGACTGGTTCCCGCTCACTGGCTGAGCGAGGCGCGGGAGCAGCACTGAGAGTTGCGATCCTGTTGCCGGTCCCGGTCCGGTACGGGGGCGACACTGAGGGTTGCGATCCATTGCCGGACATGGAAAAAGACAAAAAAAAAAAAAAAAAAAAAAAAAAAAAAAAAAAAAAAAAAAACTCAGATACAACACCCAAAATACCTGGGCTCAAAGTGTGGCTCCAATCTTACTAGACATGTGGCCTTGGGCAAGTTAGGAGATTATTATGAAGATTAAAGTTATTACAAAGTTATTATGAAGATTAAAATTCATTATTAATTCATAATATAGACAAGGCACTGAGGACAGTGTATGATATTCAGCAAGTACTGTGTAAGTTATAGCCACTATTTGAAGATAGGCTCCTATTGTTAGAAACATGGAGGCATTGCCTGCTTGAATGCTTCCCCAAGGCTGGGCTGCACATTACTTTGTGTTCCCAGAGAGTACCTTGTGGGTTTGAGGTTACATCAAAAGTTTGTATCCTCACACCACTCTTGGAGCACTCACAACATTGTGTTGCCATTATCTGATTTTTAATCTATCTCCCCCCACTAGACCATAAACACTCAAAATCTAGGAGCAGATATAATTCATTTCGGTAATCTCTATGCCTGGTATGCCACCTGGCACATAGAAAACACTCCAGTGACTATAGGGGAAAGGCCCTGAACTAAATAAAGCCAGCAAGATATAAAGCGTTTTTTGTTTGTTTGTTTGTTTTTGGTGGCTTGCCTGTACAAGGGATCCAAACCCATGACCTTGGTGTTATAAGACTATGTTCTAACCAACTGAGCTAACCAGCCAGCCAGCCAGCCAGAATATAAATTAACAATAGGAATGGTGGAGAATAGTTACCCTCTGGCAATACCAAGTGGCAGCAACTATGCAACTTTATCCTATTGTCATATGTAAAAATAGGCTAGTAGCTTCATTTCATGTTATTTTCCAAAAAAGTCCTGTATTAGTTTCCTATTGCTACTGTAACAAATTATCATGAACTTAGTAGCTTAAAACAACACAAATCTATTTTTTTTTTTTTTTGTCTTTTTTCCGTGTCCGGCAACGGATCGCAACCCTCAGTGTTGCCCCCG
>NW_007727116.1:535153-540758 GCF_000696425.1 Galeopterus variegatus | reverse complement strand
CGCCGCGCTTCCCAAGCGGCGCACTATCCAGTGCGCCACCGGGCCGGCCCAACACAAATCTATTTTACAGTTTCATAGTCATAAACCCTGCATAGGTCTCACTGGCTAAAATCAAGGTGGTATCACGGTTGAATTACATTCTGGAGGCTCTAGGGGAAAATCTGTTTCTTTACTTTTTCTTGTTTCTAGAGGCAGCCCACATTTCTTGGCTTGGGGCCCCTTCCTTCATCTTCAGAGCCAACAATGGTGGGTTGAGTCCTCACATTGCTTCACTCCAATCTCCTTTTCTTCCCTTTTGCACCTTTAAGGACTCTTGTGATTACATTAGGCCCACCCACATTATCCAGAAAAATTTCCCTATTTAAGTCAGCTGATTAGCAAACTTAATTCCACCGGCAGCCTGAATGCAACTTTGCAATGTAAGGTAACATATTTACAGATTCCATGGATTAGTACATAGACATCTTCAAGGTGCCATTATTCTGCCTACCACAAGCCTTAAATATGCATATAAAAATAAATTTTGCACTGCTCTATTATCTGTAGTCTTTGATTTGCTGGGTTTGCTGTTTTTCTCTAACATTATTGGCCCTTCTCACATATTTAGTGATTCATGGTCATAAGTTCATCTTCTGTGGGAGATGTTTCTTTTGCAAACATCCTGGACTGCAGGGAGTTCAGAACTATGGCTGTGCTGTGCTAGTTTCTCTTGAGGTGGTTTTAGAAGCTGTGGTGGTTTCCCACACAATAGCAACAGCGGTTTCTCAGCACTGTGAGGCCAAATCTCTTGAGAGAAACCTGCATACGTCCAGGCTGAGGTACCTTCATTTGTGGTCTCCACCTCCCCTACACCCTGACTACGGCTAGAAGGGACTATTTGCATTTCCCCAAATATAAGAGGCTCTGTCCATTTCCAAGCGTTTTAGACCTTCCTTTAAGACATTGTAAAGCAAAAGAAGCAGCATGTATAAGAGGCCAAATGGCAACAATATTGGGTAAAATAGAACCAGCTTATTGTTGAGCAGGTGAAATTAGTCATGTCTCCCAGATAGTATTTTTATGTACCATACCACAGGCCTTCCCCAGCTCTTGATTATAACAGCTGACACCAAGACAGCACTTATTATATACCAGAAACTATTTTTGCTTTATGATTCTGGGACATTTGCATCTGGCAGGGGCCTCAGGCTGCTTCTACTCATGGTGGAAAGTGGCAGGCAGCCGGCAGGTACAAACAGAACACATGGCTAGAGGAAGCAAGAGAGAGAGAAGGAGGGGAGGTGTGAAAGTCCTTTAAACAACCAGCTCTCATGGGGACTAATAGAGCAAGAACTTACTCACTACCCCCACACCCTAGAGAGGGCATTAATCTATTCATGAAGGAACTGCCTCCATGACCCAAACTGTTCCCAATACTGCCAAGCTGGAGATGAAATTTTGAAATCAGTTTTGGGGGGACAACACATCCAAACTCTATCACCAAGCAACAACTGCAAGCAAGCAAGAGAAGATAGTTGACTACTGCGTCTCATTGCCTCAGCTGCCACTCATTCCCAGCTAGTATTTCTGATGGTCCCTGCTGGCAGAGGTCTTTGCCCCAGTCTTTACCAGGGGGTAGGAGTTGCCTCATGGGAAGCAAGTGGTAATCGCAAACCCTCAATCATCATGTTTTGGCAGGTGGTCACATGTTTTGATTGGGGAGGTTGAACAGTATAAGTGCACCTCATAGTCTATTGATTTGCAGTTGCGTCAGTCCTATTCTGGTTGGCTATACCCAAAGCTACCTAAGCCACAAGATCATTATATACGTATTGTTGGCTAGTTAGGTATCATTCCTTGTCAATGCATTCCAGAACTTTTGGAACTTTTCTAAACATGTTTATGACTTTGGGGGATAGCAGGTGTTTATCTCTTGCGAATGAGGTAGCCATATGCTAATTCTTAATGGGATATATGTATACAATTTTAATTACTTTGGGGAAAAAATGCTTACAAGGAAAGGAACAATTTTGGTGGGAATACTTGTTTACCAGTTTTTAAGCACAATAAATAGGTAGATATTCATTCCTGTTAAAATGTAAGATGTGGCATCCTTTAATCACATACAGCTAGTTAGTGACAAAGTGGGATTCATATCCAAGCTGTCTACATGCAGAATCCACACTCTTTACTATATTATACTGCCCCTCTGTCTGGAACTAACACTTCACATTGAACTGACTACTCCCAAGTGTACAGATCATAGGAGGAGAAAACCCAGGTTATCAGAGGGCAGGCTACAGATGTCTTGGGAACAGCATCCAGAGTACCCTGGTTTGCAAGAGATATCTTATCAAGCAACTGAAAACTTCAGTGGAGGGGAAGGTTGCTGAGAAACTGATATATATATATACACACATAAAGGGGATCTTTAAATTACTGTCATTTTCTGCTCGTAACAAGTTGTTTTGCTTTTTTTTTTAAAAAAATAAAACTTTCTGGGGCCGGCCCGGTGGCGCACTGGATAGTGCGCTGCTTGGGAAGCGCGGCGGCGCTCCCGTCCGAGGGTTCGGATCCCACATACAGACCGGTTCCCGCTCACTGGCTGAGCGAGGCGCGGGAGCAACACCGAGGCTTGCGATCCCGTTGCCGGTCCCCGGTCCGGTACAGGGGCCACACTGAGGGTTGCGATCCATTGCCGGACACGGAAAAAGACAAAAGACAAAAAAAAAAAAAAAAAAAAGCAAAACAACTCGTTACGAGCAGAAAATGACAGTAATTTAAAGATCCCCTGGGGCCGGCCCGATGGCGCACTGGATAAATGCGCCACTTGGGAAGTGCAGCAGCGCTCCCGCCCGAGGGTTCGGATCCCACATACAGACCGGTTCCCGCTCACTGGCTGAGCGAGGCGCGGGAGCAACACCGAGGCTTGCGATCCCGTTGCCGGTCCCCGGTCCGGTACAGGGGCCACACTGAGGGTTGCGATCCGTTGCCGGACACGGAAAAAAGACAAAAAAAGACAAAAAAATAAAAAAATAAAAAATAAAAAAAATAAAAATAAAAAAAAAATAAAACTTTCTCTGTGACAATGTGGTTAGTATGATTGCAGCTCTTGGATTTGCTGCCCATCTGTGGCACTATAAGAAAAGATTCACCTGGGTTTCTGCATGAAACTTCAGCTAAGAGAATTTATTGATTTTGTAAGGAAATCTGAGCCCTTGGCACCACAGGAATTTCTGAGGTGAAAATAACTTCTATTATTTTTTTTTTTTTTTTTAAATAAAACTTTCTCTGTGACAATGTGGTTAGTATGATTGCAGCTCTTGGATTTGCTGCCCATCTGTGGCACTATAAGAAAAGATTCACATGGGTTTCTGCATGAAACTTCAGCTAAGAGAATTTAATGATTTTGTAAGGAAATCTGAGCCCTTGGCACCACAGGAATTTTTGAGGTGAAAATAACTTCTATCTCTAAGGCCAAGGTGAGGAAATGACACTGCCTCAGCCAAACTATAGCTTGTCTTGTGCTCAGAGATTTGCAGAGGAGGCATTGCATGGGGTCTTCAAAGAATAACTGGATTTAGCAGATATAAAATTCTACCAGTGAACTTATTTCTGGGGCAGATTGATGGGAAGTATATGGATGAAATAACCACACCGGGTCTAATTGAAATATAGAAACTGTGCAAGTTTATGATTGTGTGACTTTCACAGAGTGTCCATGTGACTGACACCATGGGGGAAAAGAACCAAACATCAGAACACAGCCCAGAAGGNTAAAAAATAAAAAAAATAAAAATAAAAAAAAAATAAAACTTTCTCTGTGACAATGTGGTTAGTATGATTGCAGCTCTTGGATTTGCTGCCCATCTGTGGCACTATAAGAAAAGATTCACCTGGGTTTCTGCATGAAACTTCAGCTAAGAGAATTTATTGATTTTGTAAGGAAATCTGAGCCCTTGGCACCACAGGAATTTCTGAGGTGAAAATAACTTCTATTTCTAAGGCCAAGGTGAGGAAATGACACTGCCTCAGCCAAACTATAGCTTGTCTTGTGCTCAGAGATTTGCAGAGGAGGCATTGCATGGGGTCTTCAAAGAATAACTGGATTTAGCAGATATAAAATTCTACCAGTGAACTTATTTCTGGGGCATATTGATGGGAAGTATATGGATGGAATAACCACACCGGGTCTAATTGAAATATAGAAACTGTGCAAGTTTATGATTGTGTGACTTTCACAGAGTGTCCATGTGACTGACACCATGGGGGAAAAGAACCAAACATCAGAACACAGCCCAGAAGGAGAGCACCCTTTGAGTTGGTGGCTTTTTCTTTTGTGTCAACAATATGGTCTAAGAGAGTGCTATGTGCTTACATTTTTACAGTACTTAGATATGATTTTTGTGAAAACATTTTTGAAAATGATAAGATGCTGTACAACTTGTGATCCCTAACAACAGTTCTTGAAGACAGGGCTTTTAAAGAATCCCGAAATATCATGTTAAGAAACAATTAAACCCAATCTTTCTTTGATTTACTGTTATGTGCAAAATGGTGGATATTTATTCCCAGTCCCTATCTTTGTCATAAAGGAAGTTATGATGAAAAAGCGATCAATAGCGGCTGTGAGTTTGTGTTAACGCATTATGTATACCATATAAAAGAATAGAACTAACGCTCAAGGAATGCTTACAAAACACCTAGTGTATTAATCTGTTTCTGTTGCTTATAACAAAATACCTGGAACTGGATGATTTGTAAGAAAATGAAATTTATTACTTACAGATTTGGAAGTAATTTACTTGAAAATTTATTACTTACATTTGTAAGAAATGTATTACTTATTATTTATTTAATTGATTATATTAATTTATTATTTAATAAGAATTTATTACTTATTATTTGTAAGAAAAAAATTTATTACTTACAGATATGGAAGTAATTTATTCGAAGTAATTTAAATGAAATTTATTACTTACAGATTTGGGGAGTTCAAAGTCTAGGGAACATGTCTGGTGAGCATCTTCTTTGGTGGTGGCTTTATAGCAAAGCAGGGGTCTCACATGGCAAAAGATGGCAGAGATATAAAGCCCTCAGAACCACACCCATGACCGCCATTATTAATCCATTCATTCGGGCATGGTCCTTATAATCTAATCGCCTCTGTGAGGCCCCACCTTTCAATGATCATAATAGGATTTCCCACCCTCGACAGTTACAGTGGGGATTAAGCTTCAGTGACTTCGGGGGGCATTTAATCCACTGCACCTAGTTCTATTAATCCTCAAGATAGTGCTACAATAAAATCAAAATTTTAGACTGACAGAACTGAAGCATATCTACCAACATTAGCCAACTAGTAGTCAATTGTCGGAGATGTGATTCAAGCATGGGTTTGTTTGATTCCAAGCTTTCCTCTGTCCACTACGGTATAGTGCATCCCTCATGGAATTGTATTTAGCTACAGAAGATTAGGTAATGGTATCTGCCCTTTCATGTTGAGAGCTCAACATTAGTCCATATAAAGCTAAAGTTTATAAATACTTAATGTTAAGTACTTTAACTGTTCTCCACTGGAAGAGGTAAAAAGCCATTTCCAATTGATTGAATGCATTCCCAAATA
>NW_007727116.1:533154-534574 GCF_000696425.1 Galeopterus variegatus | reverse complement strand
ACTGTTCTCCACTGGAAGAGGTAAAAAGCCATTTCCAATTGATTGAATGCATTCCCAAATATGGTTTTCTAGTAGTTTCAGGCAATTTAGTTTTTTAAAATCTCTATCCTGCAGTTATTTTCTTATTTACTTTGTACTAATAAACAGACACAATAGATACATTTTGAATTAGCCTGAACATTACTGTTTCTTTCTGTGATGTATGAGTAACTGGCCACTGAGGGACCAGAGGAGATATTCTTTATGCGTACCGTTTAGGGACCAGGCCTTGTCAAGTGAACACAAGGTGAGTTATGAACATCTAACGCATCATGTTGATTTACTCCCACTCCTCAAGGCTTTTCTGTGCTGTATGTACATTAAGAAGTTAAGATTCAAAACCAGGAGAATATGTGTGTGGACTGATTTTAGTCGCACTGATGGAGTTTTCCTACACAGATACACTTTTTGTCCTGTGCCTACTGTGAACAATGGCACAAATTTATAAGACAAATGGATAAAATGTTAAATGTATAATCCGTAACCCTAGATTAGATGAAAATAAATATAATAAACATAACATTATATTCCAGACTTTACTGTATTTAGTGGGTAGCCCCAAATAAACCTCATCTATTTATCTAAATGGAAATATTAACATCACATGAACTATATTTAATAAGAAACACGTAACAATTTATCACCTGGTTTAATGTTTTGCTTGATCCATCCAAATATTGTTTTCTCTTCGGACATAGAAACTCCATCTGTGTCCACTCTATTAGAATAATGCTGTTTGTGTATACTTCCACAATGGCTACCTTACTATTGAATAGTAGATATGAAATGCAGACCTCGCTAAGATTATCTCATTCATGGATACGTCTCTTTTGATGGCAGAGAGAAAAAGTAGATAGAGGCAGGGGAAAGAGAAAAAGCAGTTGCTGAAAAATGGCATTTGCAGGTGAGTGGTAAACAGCAGTCAGGTTTTCATCTTAGTTTGGGAAGGAAGAATGAAGTAGGGTGAGAGGAATGGAGCGAAGACAGGCTAAGCCAAATAAAATTCAAAAGAGAGGAACATATTCACAATTAGTTAAGCTTAGGGTAAAAAACAAAAGTACAGACATAATAGGAAAGGAAAAATCATAATTTTAATAGTTAATATTTTTTAAAAATTATCTTTAAAATTTATTTTTAATTGTACATGTTTATGAGGTACAGTGTGTTGTTTCAATATATGCATTTATTGTACTTTGATTCACTTTGGGTAGATAGCATAGCCATCACCTAAACATTTATCTTTCCTTCGTGGTGATTATGTTCACGATCTTCTTTTCTAGCTACTTAGAAGTATCCAATAAAATGTTAGCTACAGTCAGCCGAGAACACCAGAATTTATTCTTCTTATCTATATGTAACTGTACCCGTTAATCCACCTCTT
>NW_007727116.1:530502-531729 GCF_000696425.1 Galeopterus variegatus | reverse complement strand
CCACGAAGCCACGCCCCTTAACCACGAAGCCACGCCCCCTCCCGTGGTGATTCTCGGAGCTCCCAATACTTCCCTCCTCCTCTCTGACCCCTCCCACCCCGCCTAGCATCATTTCCTGTGCGCTGGATGCTGATTGGTCCAGTGGGCGGAAGTGAGGGCGGGCGGTGGGGCCGTTGCCGCAGTGACAGTGCTGGGGGAGTGCGAAGATGGCGGCGTCGCGTCGCTCTCAGCATCATCACCACCATCATCAGCAACAACTCCAGCCCGCCCCAGGGGCTTCGGCGCCGCCGCCGCCGCCTCCCCCACCACTCAGCCCCGGCCTGGCCCCGGGGACCACCCCAGCCTCTCCCACGGCCGGTGGCCTGGCCCCCTTCGCCTCCCCGCGGCACGGCCTAGCGCTGCCGGAGGGGGATGGCAGTCGGGATCCGCCCGACAGGCCCCGATCCCCGGACCCGGTTGACAGTACCGGCTGTTGCAGTACTACCAGCACAATCTGTACCGTCGCCGCCGCTACCGTGGTCCCCGCGGTTTCTGCTTCATCTGCCGTTGGGGTCGCTCCCAACCCAGCTGGCGGTGGCAGTAACAATTCACCGACGTCCTCTTCTTCCCCGACTTCTTCCTCATCTTCCTCTCCATCCTCCCCTGGATCCAGCTTGGCGGAGAGCCCCGAGGCGGCCGGAGTTAGCACCACAGCGACATTGGGGCCTGGGGCAGCGGGACCTGGGATAGGGGTCCCAGCAGTGAGCGGGGCCTTACGGGAATTGCTGGAAGCCTGTCGCAATGGGGACGTGTCCCGGGTAAAGAGGCTGGTGGACGCGGCAAACGTAAATGCAAAGGACATGGCCGGCCGGAAGTCTTCTCCCCTGCACTTCGCTGCAGGTCAGAGACTTTTGAATTTTGTTTTTTAAGGGTTTGGGAGTTCGGGCGGGGGTCCGGCTAAGAGAAGAAAACAGGTTATTGTGATGGGACAAAATGGGGGCGTGGTTGTGGTTGTTCACCTCACCAGAAGACAAGAGGTGCCTTTCTTTTAGTGCTTGGGCGACGGGGGCTTGATGGGGGGCTGGTGAGATGTGTGAATTCTTTCTTTAGTGTTTACACCGTGACACTTGTATTTATTCCAAAACTTTCAGTAGTGGTAGTCTCTGGATATGGATATACTTAAGCATTTTTCAGTTCTGACTGTGTAGGAGTAAAGTTAGATTTGGACAGCTTTAGAATAGCTTTGTC
>NW_007727116.1:528409-529152 GCF_000696425.1 Galeopterus variegatus | reverse complement strand
ACTTCGAAATACTTTTTACATTGTCACACACATGCAACTGAATCAAAAGTTTCTGGAAACAATACTTTCCCTTACTACATGTTTTGTATTCTGATATTACATTTCATTTTTAGCAAATGCTGTTTGTGATTAATGGGTTTGGTATTAGAAACACTGGAAATCATTATTAGGTCACAGTATCCATTCTTGATGTATAGACACTACTGTTAGGAATGTAGTGAACCGAATCATAAACAGGCTTTCATCTAGCTAGATACTCAAGAGTCTTGCTTGTTTTAAATGAAATAGCATTTCTTTTTCTTTAGGTTAAATGGAAGGTCTAAGTCTGATTTTATAAATCAATTGAGGTTGTTTGCTTTTGCATACTTTATTCCAAATTTGACTATTTTAACACATTATTTCACAAATCTTGTCATTTCTTACCATACCTCTTTATAAGTAATGGCTAAGAAATGATAATTATATTTATTTGTGTATAAATGTATTTATTTAGGATTAATCAGAGATAAAATTGTGCTTGTCTTCCAAATCACGTCTTCTATTTACCCTGATAAGCTAGAATACAAACAATAAAACCATCGTGTAGTTATGAGAACCTAACCTTTAACTGGTTTATTTTAGAAAATTTTTTTTAGCTCAGTTGAGGAAAGCAAATAAAACAATAACAATAAAATTCTCCATCATATAAACATAACATCTTGTAGTCAGTTTACCACACTCTCATGTTTGTATGCATAACATAA
>NW_007727116.1:521007-527459 GCF_000696425.1 Galeopterus variegatus | reverse complement strand
TAAACATAACATCTTGTAGTCAGTTTACCACACTCTCATGTTTGTATGCATAACATAAAGCTTTGTTAAATCTAGTCTTCATCATATATAAACTGAGTTGTTAAATGTAGTTCTTAGTTGACTATTAGTTGTTATGATAGTCATTGAATTGTCACGGAGTAGCTGTTTTGAAGATGGAAAGTTGGAATAATCCCTTGGATGGAAATGTTTAAAAATTATAATTTATTCCACAAATATTTTATTGCTTATACATCAGATGTTAAATGCTGGCACAATTTTGAAGTGTTAGACATTCCTTACCCTTTTAGAGTTTGCAGTCTAGTGGAGAAACCTAAACAACAACAACTAAAACCCACGAAGTGTGTGATTTAGAGCCATAGGAAAAGTACATTATATTGTCTTTCAAAATGTGTAGTAGTGGCTCTTATCTTGGTTTTAGAGCAGTTAAGGATGTCTTTTTAGATAAAGAGATTTTTTTAAAAAGCAGGAATTTAAAGGATAAGCCCAAGCTCACCAAGCAAATGTTGGAAGAAAGAATGTTAACTGATGTCTTTATTCCACTTTAAAAATAAACTTACAGTTCTGGGGAATGAAATGCAACCATTTTTAAAGATCTCAGAAGTGGTATGAAAACGTATTTAAATCCTTATGACTTTATTTATATTACAGTAACAGTAAACATATTCTTTCCAGCAGTAGAATTAAGAAAGAGATTACGTATATTATCAACAAAATCATTCTACCTACAATTAGAACATAGTTTTCAGTTTCTATCATTAATATAGGTTCTCAAAATACTAATGATTTCTTAAGATGGCCATATCAAAATGATCCAGTCTTTTATTGTTGATTAGTGTATATGAATCTTTCTCTTCTGTGATGAGATCCTTGAACCCTGGTTTTTATTGTTCAAAATACATCAAAGAGCTTTATAACTAGTACCAATAGAGAGTGATATCATTTCCTTAGTTCAGTTCCTAGTAGTGACACATTTTTGTTAAAGGATCGGTATATTCACATGAGGATTCTCTTTGTAGAAAAATTCAGGTGAGGTCTTTTTTTAAAACAGATTTTAATAAAACATTGAATTCTGAGATTTCATAGTATTTACTTTAAAATGAAGAGATTTTAAAATAGGCTTCTTGGTAGTTAATTATACCAGTCTTGGAGTTTTATATGTAAATTAGGTATTTTAGTATTAAAACCAGCAGAATATGGATTCCAGTTTTATGTTTTCTGTGGATTTGGATAGTATGTACTACAACACACATTAAACTGTACAGAGATTGTTGTTCAACTTATTCATGACTCTTCTGATTTTTCAGGATGACCAATGCTTGTCTTTTTTTTCTCACCAGTACACATGTAGTACCTAGTAAAACAAAAAAACAAAAAAAAAAAACCACTGTGTCCTCTAGACTGTTACTCATCAATGGGTGAGAAAATAAGTCAGAATGCTTTAGTTCTGGTGTGGGAATCTTTTTGTACTTTTTGTTATCTGGCAAGGTTCTTGATTATACTTTCACACAAATGCCCTGCTTCAGGGCTTAAGAAGGGTCCAAGTTGATGTTGGAAGAAAGGGAACTAGTTTCATAAATATCTTCCCAGACTTAAAATTGTTGATTACAAACTGAATTATCTTTTACTTAATGTTTTCTTAAAACCTTGTACTTTCCGGGCCGAGCCCATGGCGCACTCGCAGAGTGCGGTGCTGGGAGCGCAGCAGCGCAGCAGCGCTCCGGCCGCGGGTTCGGATCCTGTATAGGGATGACGGTGCACTCACTGGCTGAGCGCGGTGCGGCTGGTCTCAAAAAGGACAAAAAAAAAAAAAAAACTTACACTTTCCTTAAAGTACCTCTTTTTTTAAAGTTCACAAAGAACTTTTAGTTAGAAAGGTGTGCGAAGTGTCTTTTTTGCCTTAATGATAATTGTTCTTAATGCTATCACTCTATCAACTGTTGAACAATAGAGGAATGCTTACATGAATTATAATACTGTATGATTTCTATTACATGTCTGTCTGCTTACATATTCCTCAGCCCATCAATTTATCTTTTTTAAAATGCATGTCAATGTAAATTGAAGGCATCTGTGCACCTTCCTTAACTACACCAAAATGCATATCATTATCTAAGAGTTCAGTATTTGTTTAGAGGTTTCTCTTTTAATGTAAAATCTGTACATATCTTAATGTCTACATTCACTGAGTTTTGATAAATGCAAATAGCTATGTAACTCAAACCTTTACAGAAAATCATCATAACCTCAGATGGGTTGTTTATCTTTTTATTAATGAGTTTTAAGAGTGTATGTTCTGCATACTAGTCCTTTGTCAGATAAATGTGCTAATATTTCCCTTAGTATGGATTGCTGATTCATTTTCTCAGTAGGGAGAGGGGTTCTTTGTGAAGTTTTTAATTTAATATATATGTGTATTTTGTGTTTATTGGTTTCTGTGACCTATCACCTAGATAAAAACTTTCACCTATCCCCAAGTCACAAAGATATTCTCATATGTTTCCTATTAAAAGCATTAATGGTTTTAGCTTTTACATTTAGATTTGTGATCAGTCTTTTGTTCATTTTTGTTTTATCGGTAAGCTTGGGTTGTTTATTTTTTATTCTGTATGGATATTCAGTTATTCTAGCACCATTCGTTTGGAGGTTCTATCAGGGGAACGCAGCTAGTTGTATACCATTGACCAAAGAAGGGTCCTTTCCTCTATCGGGAGGATCATCCTCTCCCACTGAGTACACACAGTTTCAGGAGGGATGCACGGGGAGCGGTGAGTGAGGGAAGAGGACTCTGCCTAGACAGCCAGATCACCCAAATCAACCCTGGTGCTCAATGGGGTGACAGATGTCACAGCCAGGTAGCCCTCACATCCTCTAGCACCATTTGTTGAAAGGACCTTCCTTTCTCTATTGTATTGCTTTTTCGACATTGTCAAAAATTAAATGTTTATATAAGTGGAGCTTTATATGTGGACTTTTTCATTCTGTCTTCTTAAACTATTTGTCTGTTTTTATGTTGGTATTACACTGGCCTGATTACTGTAGTTTTGTAGTTAGTCTTGAAGTTGGGTAGTGTAAGTACTTCCAACTTGCTTCATCATTTTCAAGATTGCTTTGTATATTCTAGATCTGCTACATTTTCATTGAAATTTTAGAATTAGATTGTCAGTTTATCCAACAGCATGCTGGAATTATGATTGGGATTGTCTTGAGTTGATAGGTCAATTTGGGGAAAATTGACATTTTAACAATATTGAGTCTTGTAATCCATGAACATTATTTAGGCCTTTATTTTCTCTTAGCAAGTTTTGTAATTTTTAGTGTAGAGGTCTTTAATGACATTTGTAAATTTTATTTCTAAAATTTAAAAATGTGTACTGATGCTATTATAATGGGTTTTTAAATTTTTTTCAATTGTTGGCAGCTAATATAATTAGTTTGTATGTTAGTCTTATATCTTGTGATCTAGAACTAAGTTATTTCTCGTAGCTGTTTTGCAGATTCCTTAGAATTTTCATTAAAGAATCATATTATCTACAAATAGAGACAATTATGCTTTGTATTTCTTTTTCTTGATAATGTTGAATAACAGTGGTGAGAGTAGACATCTTTGTCTTGTTCTAACTCTTGGGCAGAAAATGTTCAATATTTAACCATTAAGTATGATACTAGCTTTAAATTCTGCAGAGATGCCCTTTATCAGATTGAGAAAGTTCTCTTTTATTCCTAGATTTCTGAATGTTTTTATTATGAAATGGTGTTGAATTTTATTAGAAGCTTTTTTTGCATACGTTGAGATGACTATATGGGCTTTCTCCCTTATTTTAATATGGTGAATTGATTTTCGGAATGTTAAATCATTCTTGCATTTGTGGGATAAACCCTACTTAGTCTTGATGGGTATTAGCCTTTCTATATCTTGCAATATTTGATTTGCTAATATTAAAGATTTTTGAATCTAAGTTTATGAGAAATAGTGTGTAATTTTCTTTTTTTCGTAGTATCTTTGTCAGGTTTTGGCTTTAGGGTTATGCTGCCTCCATGAAGTGTGTTTGGAAGTGTTCATTTTTTAAATTTTTTGAACGAGTTTTGGAGAATTGGCATTACATACTTTACACAGATGCTGAACCCACAGGTACGGAAGTACATGGTAGACAGTCTCCAAAGGTGGCTTCCATATGTCCCTCCCCTCCATGCATATATTTGCTACAACATTCATCAAGAGGTGGAATCCATTTCCCTCTGCTTATATTTGAGTTGGTCTTGAGACTTGCTGGGATGAATGGAATGTGGCAGAAGTTAGATTATATAACATCTGAGACTTCAGGGATCTGAGATTTTCACTTTCGTGCTTGGGAACTCACCCTCTTTTTACCAACCCACCAAGCTTTGAGAAAGATCAAGTAGAGGAGAAGTAAGACTGGTCAACAGTCCCCAGTGCAGTTCTCAGCCAGTACTCAACTACCAGCTGAGTGAGTGAGCCACCTTAGATATTCCAACCTCACCGAGCCTTCAGTGACAGCTTAGTTAACACACAGTATCACCAGAAATAATAAGTGGTTGTTGTTATTTTAAGCCACTACATTTTGGAATAATTTGTTATACAGCAATAGATACGTGAAATCATTATTTACAGCTATGTTTCTTTACCTGTTTCCTGTTTTAAATGCTCATTGCTAGTTCTTATATTGAGGTCTCTAGTTATTTTGGTGGTCTGTCACTTGTNGATATTCCAACCTCACCGAGCCTTCAGTGACAGCTTAGTTAACACACAGTATCACCAGAAATAATAAGTGGTTGTTGTTATTTTAAGCCACTACATTTTGGAATAATTTGTTATACAGCAATAGATACGTGAAATCATTATTTACAGCTATGTTTCTTTACCTGTTTCCTGTTTTAAATGCTCATTGCTAGTTCTTATATTGAGGTCTCTAGTTATTTTGGTGGTCTGTCACTTGTCCTCTGGAGTTTACTCAGGAAGCTGTCCTGGAAAAAGTATTCCCTGAAAAATTTTTTATGTTACTAACAGTTGTTGCCTTATTCTTGGAAGTCAGTTTGGCTGGATGTATAATTTTTGATTCTCATTTTCTTTGCTGAGCACTTAAAATATTATTCTGTTTTCTTCTGGTAAAAACTGTTAATGGTGAAGGCCTGATGATGATAAGCTGATTTTCTTTCCTTTGATCTTTTTTCCCTGGACATCCAAAGGATGTTTTTCCCTCTTTTATTGAAGTCCAGGAATTCTGCTAGAGTATGTCTTGTTAGTCCTTCCAGGTGGATTTTCTCAGGTACATGGTATGCCTTTTCTTTATATAGTTTTAGATCTTTTATTTCAAGAAGGTTTTCTCATATTATACCTTTTAGTATTTATTTTTGCCTTTTGTGTATATTGAAACTTTGCCTGTCTTCTAAATTTGTCACTTGCTCTATTTTTTGTGTGTGTAAAATATATGTTAACATAGAATTTACTATTTTAACCATTTTTAAGTGTACAATTAAGTGGCATTAAGTACATTTGCCATGTTGTACAACCATCACCACTGTCCATTTCCCAGAACTTTTTCGTCGTCCTAAACAGAAACTCTGTGCTCATTAAACTGTAACTGCCCATTCTGCCCTCCCCCCAACCCCTTACAACTGTCACTTTTTTCTTGAATCCTTTTTTAAAAAATATATTTTCATTTCTTTCTGATTTAAAAAAATTTTTTCTTCTTTTCTCTTCTTTCTCTTAAGGTAGCAGTTGGGAAACCTTCTGTAAATGGCCAGTCAGTATTTTAGGCTTTGTGTGCTGTTTGGCCTTTGTCACAGCTACTCAGCTCTGCTTTTGTATTATGAAAGTATCCATAGACAATACATAAATGAATGGATGTGGTTGTGTTCCAATAAAACTTTAGTTACAAGAACAGGTGCTGGGCCAGATTTGGCATGTTGCTGACCCCCAGTGGTATTTTTCACTTTTGTATTCTAGCTTTTTAGTATTTTCTTCTTGAAATGATTTTTTTAAAAAATTATTTCCTGAGTGTGTTGTCTTATTTGTAATTCAGATATATGCAATTATTTCATATCTTGCATCATTTTCATATTGTTTTAGCTAGTGTTAAAATAATCATCATTTTGTTTGTTTTGTGGGCACTTCTGATATATATTAATTGCCTGTAGGGATGTTATTCTGCTCAAATTCTTCTTATAAGAAGTTTGCATGGGATTTAACCTCAATTTTTTCCATTGGTCATTTTTATGGAAATTAATTGCTAAATAATTTTTTTTTTTTTTTTTTCCTTTTTGTCTTTTTTCGTGTCCGGCAACGGATCGCAACCTTCAGTGTCGCGCCCATACCAGACTGGGACTGGCAACGGGATTGCAACCCTCGGCATCGCGCCCGCACCTTGCTCAGCCAGTGAGCGGGAACCGGTCTGTATGTGGGATCCAAACCC